>NC_030444.2:11015186-11257686 GCF_001660625.3 Ictalurus punctatus
AATCAATAATTTACTCAACACCACCATCCCATTTCCTCATCCTCATCATCCCAGTCATCATCGTTGTCTTTGTGTCGTATCTGCTCTCTCTAGATGAAGTGTGTGAACCGGTTCGTCGAGGCCCGAGCACCCACTGCCCCCTCGACACACACTTCATATCACAAAAACAAATGGAAGTGCAAGTTATCGACACTGTAACCGACTATGAGCTCAAAGACAACAGCGATAAGAGACAACAGAGAGTGCTTCCCCCCATTTTAGAAACAATACATGGTCATAGATGAAGGAACAGACATTGCTTCACGCCTCACTACGAGATCGTATCGTTCTGAAGAGGCTCCGTCGTCGTCCTTGCAAAGCAGGAAATGAAGAAGGATCCTGTCTAGCTCTGAAGATGATGTGCTTTGTAGCTCTCAAGATGATGCCTATCTAGCTCTCGAGATGATGCGCTCTTCCTTTGTAGTTTTCCATCCACATAGTTTATTGCCATCTATACCAAAAGCTGAATGCGTTCGAAAAAACAGCTAAATAAGAATTGTTGAAATATTTCAGTCTGCCGATAATGACAAGTTGAAATGGAAACAAATAAATAATGTCATGTGGATGTAAGTCACATCGGTCAGACTTCAATAAATAAAATAAATAAAAACAGAACCATTATAGAAATTCTAGGGGTTTCCACTACAAATACAATTACAAACCATTAGCTAACCATTACAAATATTAGCAATAACATTATTGGTCCTTATAGGTATCCACTAGATTGAACATGCCCCCAGTAGAAGGCAACAAATTACAACCCCAATTCCAAAAAAGTTGGGACGCTGTGTAAAATGCAAATGAACACAGAAAGCAAATCTCATAAAGCCACACATTATTCATAATAGAACATAGAAAACATATCAAATGTTTAAACTGAGGGAAATGTACCATTTTAAGAAATAAATAAGGAATTTTTGTATTTGATGGCTGAAACATGTGTCAAAAAAATTTGGGACGGGGCAAAAAAAAAAAAAAAAGGCTGGAAAAGTAAGCTCTTCCTCCCTAGTCATGTGACATCATTTTGATGAACGATGGGATGACTTCGTTGTTCTTTTTTTCCAGGATTTTTTGAAAATTTGTGCAACACTTCATTGGAAAGCCAGCTTCCCTGTTCTCCCTTTTGGATACTGTATAAGATGGTAAGCAAGAATGAGAAGACAGCAACACAAAACCGAGTGTGAAACCTGCTAGGTAAAATGAAAGAGAGAGAGAGAATGTGAGAGTGAGATCTTTGCGTTTCCTTTACGTCTGTCATTGATAAACGTTAATTTCATCCGGAGACCCGGGAGTCTTGTGTTATTCCGTGGGCTTTAATCACACATTGCGTGCTGAGTGAGATCTCGGCGGCTTTCTAAAATTAAAACGCTGCAGATGTCTTAATGATGGGTCCAATTTAGGTAGCACGACTATCTGCTCTAACATGAGCACCTCCAACAGACACCCAGTGCTGGTGAGAAGTCCTAGTGTCTGACCAAATCTTGGCTGTCTAAATCTAAGGAATATTATCTCTTCAGTTCAAATCCTTGTGTGCTTTAGCAAAGTGCTCAATAATATAGACGGGATATAAAAAAAAATAGAGAAAATCCATATCTTTCTTTGTCCTCTCTGCTCACAGACGGTTGGGATTTGGAGAGAATAATTGCCTACAATCCTTTTCATAACAACAGAGGAATCAGGTCTCCTTGGGGAAGTCAAGCAATTAGCGAGAATCCACACATGTGAGTGCTTATTAAGGAATAAAACATGACAGGGGGTGCTATTGTGAGGAAATAATCAGCGACAGGGAAGCGTGATGCAGCCTGACACAAAGCGGAGTTACTGTTATCGACCAGAAGTGATTCTTTTCCAACAACAGCATTCCTGGAACTGTTTTAATCCACTTATGTCACACCAATTACCATGTATTGTAGAATGACGACATACATTTATTTATTTTTTAAAAAAATCTATTTACTGTACACTTACATTTAATGTTGTCGAATGTCCATGAAACAAATTAGTTCCTGTTTATCACGCTGTTATAACGGTGACGGATAATATGACGAATAATCCAGCTAATGTTTCAGAGAAAATGCAAAGCCCTCTATCTTTTGGAAAGTTACAGCTTTATCTCTGGCTGATAAAGAGCAGTTGAACTGGAGGCTCCTTCCACAAAAAATGACAAGCAAATATCTCCTCACAACAAGATAAAAAATAATAATAATAATAATAATAATAATAATAATAATAATAATAATAATAATAATAATAATAAACTTCACACCATCAGCAATTACACACTTTTTAAAAATGTGTTCATGTAGAGTAAACATCAAAGACATACTCTATATTTTTGCTACTGCTAGCCTTTAATGCGTATAGAATAAGAAAGAAACAAAGCAGAAACAAATATGTGTGTATAATTTATTTTCAAAAATGGAAAAACAAATGGGGAATAATGTGCCCTTGCTAGGAGAACGATAAGTTTATTAATAAGTGGTGCAGTGGTGGCTTGGCGGTTAAGGCTCTGGGTTACTGATGGGAAGGTCGGGGGTTCAAGCACTGCCAATCTGCCACTGTTGGGCCCTTGAACAAAGCTCTTAACCCTCTCTGCTCCAGGGGCGCTGTATCATGGCTGACCCTGCGCTCTGACCCCAGCTTCCTGACATGTTGGGGTATGTGAAGAAAAAAGAATTTCGCTGTAATGTATATGTGATCAATAAAGACTCATTTTATTACTCTATCATTATCATTAATACAAAGTCTATCCAGGGTTTTTCCTTGTATAGCCCTGACCTAACGCTATTCACTATCATTCACTTCATTAATTCATCAATTCATTAATTTATGACCAATTGACTGAAATGCTGCGCCCTAGCTTTCTCCGTACAGTATTTTTCAGTCCAATATAAACCAGTTCATCTACGGTTAATTTAGATAAAACGCTTCAGGCCATCCCATTAAATTTGCCCTCAGTGCACTTGCAAATCTAAGCAAAGAATTCAGTCACAACTCTTTCCTGTAAAAGCAGAGTGTAATTCCTGCATCTCCGCTCGAAACCCTTTTTTATTTCTTACCAGGCAAAGCATAGTGCACCTAATGAGTTTTCTCAAGCTTCTATCCTCCACGCATTGTTCTCTCCGATTGAAAGTTCTGTGGCATTTAATTAATGCAGGCTCTGTGAAATTTCAATTGATCTGAAACCTCATTAGGTCTATTTTTGCACTTCTGCTTTCTGATTAGGCTGCAAAACTGCAACTGGGAAAATTACAAAGAGGGCAGGGGGAAAAAAAGAGAGAAAAAGAATAAAACGTCTTAGTATTCATTGTAGACCCTGGTGCCTTTTCACACCTATTAGTCTACTCTCCGAGTCCGAATCAGATTCAGGGTTGAAATTTTCACTGCAATCAAACTGTGCTAGAATTGCTTTTAAAACACTAGGCTTTGATTCAAGCAGACTAAACTGTGTATTTCTGAAAGATTGTGAAAGTACCCCTAGATAACAAGGTGGGACTTGGCATCAGCTGGTTGGGAAAAAAAGAAGGAGAAAACTGTGAGTTAGTAATAAGAAAGAAAGTACGAAGTAGGTCAGTAAGAAGAAATTGAGCAATAAGTAATATAATAAAGTAAGTAAAAAGTAGGTAGGTAAGAAGTGTTAACAAAGTACTATTGGTTTGAGCCCTGGGTTTTGCTGTGAAGACTGAATTTGTTGTTAAAAAGGATAAACCAACATGATGACCAGAGAGATGTCTATGGGAGAAAAGCAAGCCATTTTGAAGCTGAGAAAAGCGGACAAATCGATCAGAGCCAGCGTATTTATAATAGTAAGTTACATAGCACTTTGGGTGTGTTCAAAAGAAGTTTGTACACGCTGCCTTTTAAACACAAATAATGACGTGTTTAATAAAGCTTTAATAAAGCTTTGTTATGTTGTATACTTTTATAAATGCTAGAGTTGTACAATTAGAGTAGAATAAGAGAAATTCAAAGTTATATGTTACTGAACATATATAATGCCTGGTTAATGCATTTATAAAGCATTATGTGTATAACTATAGCTACTATGAGCAATTATATAGGCTTTTGAATGTATTCTAACATATGACATGTTCTGTGCAACACAATATGCTTATAATGCATATTATTGTTGTTATTATTATTATTACAAGATTCATAAGACATAAGACTTGGCACATTCAAGTGGATTTTAACAACATTAAAGAATTTCTGTTGACTAAATGGAATTGCAGAAAGCCACAAAGTATATTGTGCATATCCTAATATTTTATTTATTGAAAACACACAAACTGCTCATAAAGAGAAATAATCAGTAGGGTAGAATAAAATCATGGATTAGCAGGACTTGATGCACATAAATGTGGCAAATTAGCAACAGTGGCAAAGAAAAGAGCTGCTACACTAAAGGTAAATCGATCCAGATCTTTGAAACGGAGGCACCCAGATACCCACATCAACAGGAGGCATTGAAGCACATTACAGCTATTGAATAATTAACAACTGGCACTCTTCGTCTGTTCACTCGCATTCATCACTTATTTACTGTTTACATTTATGTGAACTTTACCGTAAAATAGTCTTTCCTTAAAACTGGGACTGAGCAAATATTAATTTCATAATACAACACTTAATAGAATAGGCTTAGAGAAGATTTAAATAAACACATGTGCACACACACACACACACACACACACACACACACACACACACACACACACACACACACACATATCTATATCTATATATATATATATATATATATATATATATATATATATATATATATATATATATATATATATACAGTGAGGGAAAAAAGTATTTGATCCCCTGCTGATTTTGTACGTTTGCCCACTGACAAAGAAATGATCCGTCTATAACTTTAATGGTAGATTTATTTGAACAGTGAGAGACAGAATAACAACAAGAAAATCCAGAAAAACGCATGTCAAAAATGTTATAAATTGATTTGCATTTTAATGAGGGAAATAAGTATTTGACCCCTCTGCAAAACATGACTTAGTACTTGGTTTAAAAACCCTTGTTGGCAATCACAGAGGTCAGACGTTTCTTGTAGTTGGCCACCAGGTTTGCACACATCTCAGGAGGGATTTTGTCCCACTCCTCTTTGCAGATCTTCTCCAAGTCATTAAGGTTTCGAGGCTGATGTTTGGCAACTCGAACCTTCAGCTCTCTCCACAGATTTTCTATGGGATTTAGGTCTGGAGACTGCCTAGGTCACTCCAGGACCTTAATGTGCTTCTTCTTGAGCCACTCCTTTGTTGCCTTGGCCGTGTGTTTTGGGTCATTGTCATGCTGGAATACCCATCCACGACCCATTTTCAATGCCCTGTCTGAGGGAAGGAGGTTTTCACCCAAGATTTGACGGTACATGGCCCCGTCCATCGTCCCTTTGATGCGGTGAAGTTGTCCTGTCCCCTTAGCAGAAAAAAAAACCCAAAGCATAATGTTTCCACCTCCATGTTTGACGGTGGGGATGGTGTTCTTGGGGTCATAGGCAGCATTCCTCCTCCTCCAAACACGGCGAGTTGAGTTGATGCCAAAGAGCTCCATTTGGGTCTCATCTGACCACAACACTTTCACCCAGTTGTCCTCTGAATCATTCAGATGTTCATTGGCAAACTTCAGACGGGCATGTATATGTGCTTTCTTGAGCAGCGGACCTTGCGGGCGCTGCAGGATTTCAGTCCTTCACGGCGTAGTGTGTTACCAGTTGTTTTCTTGGTGACTATGGTCCCAGCTGCCTTGAGATCATTGACAAGATCCTCCCGTGTAGTTCTGGGCTGATTCCTCACTGTTCTCATGATCACTGCAACTCCACGAGGTGAGATCTTGCATGGAGCCCCAGGCCGAGGGAGATTGACAGTTCTTTTGTGTTTCTTCCGTTTGCAAATAATCGCACCAACTGTTGTCCCCTTCTCAGCAAGCTGCTTGGCAATGGTCTTGTAGCCCATTCCAGACTTGTGTAGGTCTACAATCCTGTCCCTGACATCCTTGGAGAGCTCTTTGGTCTTGGCCATGGTGGAGAGTTTGGAATCTGATTGATTGATGCTTCTGTGGACAGGTGTCTTTTATACAGGTAACAAACTGATATTAGGAGCACTCCCTTTAAGAGTGTGCTCCTAATCTCAGCTCGTTACCTGTATAAAAGACACCTGGGAGCCAGAAATCTTTCTGATTGAGAGGGGGTCAAATACTTTTTTCCCTCATTAAAATGCTAATTAATTTATAAAATTTTTGACATGCGTTTTTCTGGATTTTCTTGTTGTTATTCTGTCTCTCACTGTTCAAATACAACTACCATTAAAATTATAGACTGATCATTTCTTTGTCAGTGGGCAAACGTACAAAATCAGCAGGGGATCAAATACTTTTTTCCCTCACTGTATATATATATATATATATATATATATATATATATATATATATATATATATATATATATATATATATATATATATAAATGGTCATTGAAAGTTACCTGCTGTATGGACAGCTTTCGGTTAAACACATTTTGAACTTTTATAGGCTCAGATACAAACAGAATCGGGATTTGATATTTCTATACTGTAAATACTACATTTCTTAAAGAATTTTATTTCATTTACTTTGTAACCTTGCCTATCCTTTCCGTGATGATCAATCATGCTCAGTTCAGCAAATGCTATTATTAATATAATTGGCAATGGTGATAAACATTATTTTGATATTTTACCGTGCCTTACATAAGCATTCACCCCCTTTGAACCGTTAGACATTTTTAAAGTGCTATAACTTTGAACTGATATGGACTTACCTGGGGGTATATTGGGGTTTCCCTCTTTATCCAGTCACTGAATTTTGGTGGAAGGTTTCCTCTGGGCATAGTCATGGTTGGGCCTTATTATTATTATTATTATTATTATTATTATTATTATTATTATTATTATTATTATTATTATTATTAT
This sequence comes from Ictalurus punctatus, assembly GCF_001660625.3. Lineage (NCBI taxonomy): Eukaryota > Metazoa > Chordata > Actinopteri > Siluriformes > Ictaluridae > Ictalurus > Ictalurus punctatus. The sequence goes on from NC_030444.2 coordinate 11,022,194, forward strand.
CGTTATTGTTGTTGTTGTTTTTGTTATTTTAATTATGAATTTAATGTTGCATTATGGGATGTTCAAAGGTTGAGATATTAAAATAAAAAAGAACAAGAAGAAAGAAATTTGTATGCATGGGTGCGAGTGGGTAGTTGACATGCAGGGCTCATTTGTGTGCACTATAATTCCTTCATTCTTGACACAATGTTCTGGCAGTGCTACCTTCAAAATGTCAACCTATCCTTCTTCCTCTTTTTTTTTTCCTCATCGTGTTGTTTTCCTGGTCTTTAGTTTTAGTCAAAAGGGCACTTCCCCTCTCTCTTTTCAAGGGCTGGAAAAATCAATGGAGAAATAATACCAACAGGGAGGGGGAAAATAAGCTTGTTGCCTTTTTTCTTAATGAAACCATTTGTTTTGGCTTTTGATAGTCTGTAACTGCATCATTGCTTTATTAAAATGTCACTCGCTAACGACAGCAAAGGTGATGTTATTGGCGTTTGCACATTATAGTGTCATAAGTTGAGCGCCTTTTTGTCTGGGCCAACAGAAAACAATAACTTTTTGTGTTTTGTTGTCGTATGTACTTGTTCATCCTGACTTGGTAGACCATATGCAGAACAATTGACTGAGAATATATTTATTGATGTATAGAGTCCACTGCTGCTGAATGCCAAAAAAAGACCGGTTAGAACATTAGCTTAGAGGTTAGCCCGTTTGCCTCGCACCTCCAGTTTTGTGGATTCGAATCCCTTATCCACCTTATGTGCCTGGATTTTACATGTTCTCCCCGTGCTTCGGAGGTTTTCTCCAGGTTCCTCCCCCTGTCCAAAGACATGCATTGTAGACTGATTGGCATTTCCAAATTGTGTGTGCAATTGTGCTCTGCTATGGGTCCATCTAGGTCTTCACATCTCTTCTATTTCTAAAATAGAACCCTTTTAGGTAGACAGTCTCTTGCTCATACTGAGGTTTTGTCTGGCTGGCATTATTATTATTATTATTATTATTATTATTATTATTATTATTATTATTATTATTATTATTATTATTATTACTTCTTTTCTGTGCTTCAGATTAAACCCACTGAAAAAAACGGTTATATCTTTAACCATAAAGACCTGTCGTTTCTTCTTCTAGGAGAACCCTTAAGGGTTCGATGGGGAACTCTACATCAAAAAGGGCTCCTTGTACATTTATTACATATTACATTTATTCACTTAGCAGACGCTTTTATCCAAAGCTACTTACAAATGTCGCTTTGGGAATGTCTCTTTAGGAATGTCTCTTTAGGAATCCAAGAATTCTTTTTATTTATTTATTTATTTATTTATTTATTTATTCAGTAAGAGTGTAGGATGGAGAGAATGGATGGTGTAGGGTTTGTGCAGCTGATAATTGAGGTCGCTTGAATATAGCAGAAATGTTCTGTCCCGGTGTACTGATGTGTGTGTTTGATTGTATGTTCATTAGATAATGAGCTGTGTGTGTGTGTGTCGGTCGCATACTCGGTCTCCAGTAATTCAGTGAGGTGAAGTCTGTCTCTCGCTGCTGATTTAATTAAATCAAACTGTTATTTGCTCTCCTGGTCATTAGAGAGAGGAAAGCGGGGCTTAGCAGTAATTATAGCTATGCTGTCATCCTGCCACTCAACAAGCCACCTCTATGAGACGGCAGATAAATGTTTGAGGCTGGCGCATGCATGTGTGCATACGTGTGTGCCAATGTGCTGGCATCCCTCCAGAACTATTCAGATTTAGAAATGGTTTATTACCAAGCAGGACAAATGTACCAGGAATCTGACTTGATAAGAGGCAGAAGTCTCAAGCATGTGCATAAACAAGACATGATCAAAAAGCTCATAGTGTTCATATTTATTACAAAGAACAACACATGTATATCATATTATAAAAGTACTGGCACTTTTAGCATAATCTCCAGCAGCTCGTATGCATCTGTTTTAATGCCTCAGCTGCTTTCAGAAGCAAATCTAGAAGCTTTCAACTCTTATTTTCTGCCTCTGAATAGTTGGAAATGTCGTCAAACTACAAAAGTGATAAATGACAGCCCTGCTCCAGCAACTCCCGAAGGCAGTTATTAATATTTCAGTTCCAGTGGTTGGCACAGAAAGATCATAAGGCTAATTAATAAGTTAAGGAATAAACACATCAGGATATATTGTTATACTGTAGGGCAATAATCAATGACAGGGTGGTGTAATGTAGCCAGATGTGAAGCGGAGTTACTGTGACCACTACGAAGCTGATTATTTTCCAATAGCAGCATGTCCCGATGCATTTTCTTTCATATTTTTATCCATCCATAGTTATGTTTAACATTGTGAAACATCCACAAAACAAGTTAGTTCCTGTTTTTTTTTGTTTGTTTGTTTGTTTTTTTACTTATGAAATATCATCTATAAACGGTAATTTCTTGACTAATCTCACTTTTTGCCTCTCCCCTTTCTCACAGTACACTGAAATTGACTTATTGGACATTTTCATAAGTATAAACAAATGAATTCTTCTATCCCTGCAAGTCTGTTATAAGATTAGTCAGGGCATTGTTGGGTTTCTGTGTATAGAGTAGCATCACTCTGTGTTTACGGTTGGGGTGATGAGGAAGAGGAGGGGTGTGAGCCCCCTACTGGACAAACAATTCACATCTCTCCACAATAACATTGGTACAGAGATTAAAAACAGACAGCACAGCGAAAGCTTTTTGGACAGTAAAACACTTTATACAACTACAACAATAAAATGATAACATTTAAACCTGGCAGGCTATGTAAAATAAAATAAAAAATACTTATGAAAAACTGCAAATTCGTAAAGCCCTGAGTATCTACTTTCTTATTATGAGCAATTAACCACAACTGTGGTGTGTGACATCTCAAATAAATTCAATACTGATCACGGGCAGCCCAAAAATTTTTTGGCTTCTGGTTAATAATAAGAGTTAATAATATCATAAAACATACGTTGTCTTGTTACCGAGGACCTGTTAAGCCCTCTGTCGTTTCCAGTGGTGGAAAACTTGTCATTACAGCTTTAAGATAAGATAATACTTAATTAGGGTGTCACAGCAGCAGCCAAAAATAGACAAAAAGAAGAGCTAAAAGAGTTAAACGTTACTTCTGACTGTTGCAAATAGCTGACACTGGAGACTCCTTGCAAAAATGCTAAAGAGCTCCTCACAGAAAAGTCAGCATTCCGTTATCCATTACTATACAAATACGAATGTTAGAAATACCTGCCCCAAGCCTCTCTTGGATTTTCAAGCTCCTCACCCTATTAGCAACCCTGCGAGGGACCCTCATTACTGCCACCTGTATTTGTGACCTTACTTGTACCCACAGCCTGAGACCATAAATACAGATAGGGAGTTCCAGGTTCACCATCATAGATAATTACAGTGATGGTAACACTGTTGCAATGCCCCCAATTTGTCAATCATGTTTTCAACTGCATCTGATATATGTGCATGGACCATGGGCCCTGAGCCAGCATTGTTATTGATCACCTTTGTTGTGAATCCACCTAGATGAGCTTGACTGATGAGTCATTGGAAAAGTCTTCTTTCTTATAGTCAAGGGACTAGAAAGTTCAAGCTTTTAAATGAACAATACTTGGTCATAAAATTCGGTGATCCATTGGCAGGTCGGGAGGGAATTATACGGCAGGCTGCAACTATGTGATGTGGCGCAACTCTGGGATGAGTATGAAGTCAAGGTGTTTGAGGAAATGGTGGAAACGTGTAATGGCATCGACCTCAATTGATCTGACTAAAGGAATTGATTGCCAATGTCTGAGTTATTTGAAGTATGAATGCAGTACCAAGCATTTTCAAAAATAATTGTCATGAATTGTCATTCTAATCATTATGTTGATTAGAAGAGTGCCTCCAATGGATGACACTTTCAGGTACTTTGGATAGCTGCGATACATATTAGAGGTTAGATATGCATATCTAAGCTACCCTGTACACACAGTGTCCCAAAGTAGTATCTTCCGAACCACAATACAATCTAGCTGCTTTGTCTTCTAGAGGGCTTATTCAGGTTACCAAGGAACGGCAGCCAAGGTGACTTGAGGCCCAAAGTAAATATCACTCCAGCTTACAGTAGCAAAAGAAGCAAGGACAGAACAAGGGCATTGATGAAAACAGCAGTACACCTTGGTTGAGCTGATTGCACTTAAGTACCTCATGTGATATTGCATTTGATTATAATACATTATGCATCATTTTGCTCCATTCAGTCTCCTAACCTCACAATTACACCTGCATCTGCATCTTCTCAAGGTCCTTCTGCAATCCCGGCTGAACCTAAGGCAGTGTTCCACCCAGTGCCACTCAGTGTCAATCAATAAATGAATGCGCGGCATATTTTAAGCATTAAGGACAGGCTCATAATTCCATACAGAAGGCTACATTAGTTACACTTTTAACCTCTTTACTGGGCTGCAGAGATAAGCAAAGCACTCACTGTCATAGGATGGCTTTGTACTAATGAGGCAGGCAGATGCGATTAACTCGCTGTAGTCAGGAGCTTTGCTTTCATGCAATAAAATGGAAGGGAGAATATAGAGTGGTATTTTTTTTTTCTTCTTCAGCCAGGTCTTGTTTTTGTCTTTCGTCCTTCCGCATACAGCAATGTTCCTCCTGTACATTTTTCTTTGTATTTTCTTTTTCTGTCTTCCTAGACTTTGACATTTTCATAACTGTGTGATTTTTAAAGCTCATTTAGGCCAGCTAGCTCCTCTCAACGCATACCTGTGAGCCTCCTTTTTTTTTTTTTTTTTTTTTTGCTTCTACACTCCTTTCTCCTTTATCTTATGTATCAGAGCTGTGTTATAGAACATTAATCAACAGCTTCTGAGAATTCAAGAATGCTGTGGTATAATTGATTGCATAGCAGGGACAATGATATCTGCTCCCTAATGTTCCTTTTCCATTGTGGTTTGTGCTTTCATGTTGTATCAGTATCAGGTTAGACTGAGATCCTGTTCACAGAAAGTCGGAGCAAATCATTAAAGAAAGAAAGAAAAAAAAAACAAGAGAAAAATCTCCCAAAGGCCTAATGTTTCTAATCTTAGCAGAGTACATGCAGATATCACGCTTTAAAATGGTTCAAATAAGCTGCTATTTACAGCTCTCAAATCTCCTGTACCAGCTTTGTAATATATTTTAGGCATATAACATTCACGGAGATAGAACATTTGGTGCATTGTATAATACGAAAGGCATTATCACATAATCTTATTCATTAATGAACATCTATGAGCGCAAGAGGGTTAGACTTTGGTATACGAGATATTCCTAGAGATGTAGACATGATATGATTAATATGTAATATTACAAAGCTAACATTAATTAATAACCAAATTTGTCAATAGTGGAAAACATCCTTTTTTTTTTTTTTTTTTATTCTTTTTTTTTTTTTTTTTTTTTACAAAAACAAACCCTCACCACAAAAACAAAACCTCAAAAACAACCCACTCGGCTTAGAAGCCTTGCAGCCACTACGGTCGCAAGATGTGGGTAGGCATCTGGCTAATGAGCATGAAACTGAGCCTGACAATCGTGACAAGGCAGCCATCAACACACCCATGAGTCCTTAAGTGCCCATTTCAGCTCAGGACATTTTACACTCATCACTGCATGGCTTGTGTCAGGAAACTTATCCAGGCTGCACACTGGACCAACAAATACAAAGATGGCCAGGCTTGATTTGTAGACGTTTAGCACATTTAAAAAAAATAAAAAATAAAAAAACATAAAATACATGGAGATTTGGTGTCACTTCTCCAATATAGGACATGACAGAATGTGCAGAAGTCATTTGTGATTTGTGATAAGTAATATGCACTAGTCATAGTCAAAGAGTAAATACTGATGTTATAATTCAGAATATATGATAAGCAGAAAATGCTCATGCTAAGTCTAATAAAAGCAGTTCATTGAAATTGAATGCACTGATGACATTATCACTGGCAGAGACAAACTATAAGGACATTAAAGTGATACGTTCAGCAGATCTTAAGAAAACAAAGCCATAAAAGGGTCAAACAGCTGTGTCAAGTTCTCGCAAATGTAAGAAGAAAGTAGGCAGGGGAGCTTTGTAGCCTTTTCCCAATATGTGTGGGTGTTTTCGAGTCAGTGACTGCGAGACCCGGCCATGCCGTCAGACAAATTGATTCATTCAGAGATCAACCTAGAACTATACCTACTCAGTGTGAACAGGTTGCAGCCACTCTGCTGCAATCCAGGCAGTTTCAAAACTGTGATTTACTTGAAATGAAAGCCTGAGTAAGACACAAGGTTTGGAGAGTTTGGAATTTTCCATTTGGCACTTGATGATCAGAGATCTTAGAATGACATTAAGCTTGCTAGCGATGTTTTGGGAACTAGGGGAGGTTTTTGTAAATGCCTGCATACACGCAATGGGCATCATATATCAACGTTTTAGTAAAGTTGTGTGTAAATGTTTGCGTAAGCTTAAAAAGTTTTTTTTTTTTTTTTAACAAACGTTTCGGCAAGTCTGATTTTCAATGTAAACGAAAATGTATGTTGATCATGTATGTAAAAAGTTCGAAACACATTCTTGACACAGCTCTGGAGTTCTGTGACCATCACTGCGTGATTTGCATATAGTGACACCCACAAAACTCCATAAAAGGTCAAGTGAACAAACAGCAGGGAGCACGAAATGAACTATCCGGGTAAAGACTGGAAGGCAGAAGTGGAAGTTATTTTGACTCAATTCTATGCCGATAAAATATGTAATTGTCTATAAACTTATAATAGTGCTGGGGCTTGAACCCCAACCTTCCAATCAGTAACCCAGAGCCTTAACCGCCAAGCCACCACTGCCACTATAAAAGTGTTCAAGTCAACTTAGTCTTAGTGAACTCAGAAGCATGAGTAAGCTACAAAAGTTTTTCCAAATTTATGAGATTTTCATGATAAATCAAGCCCATTGCTATTTATATTGAGAGTAAGCAGTCTTCTATGCTTGCTAACCCAACCAAGCTGGTGGCTACCAAGCTAGCTAACTCATCAACAATAATCAATAAAGAACACACAAGCAAAAGATAGTTATACCATAAAGTCCAGCCTCCCGACTGACTATGAATACCTCTTTTCTAGTCAGATTGCAAAGTATTTTTAAAACTTTTATGCTTGACACTAGCTCAAATGAGCCCTACTTCCATTTTGGATCTTCAGTGTTGTAATATGAAGGACAAATTCCACTGAAACGAATGTCATTTTGCTCGCAAGGGTCCAATTTTTTTTGTCGGCAATCATTAAAATGTTCTCCTGCCATTTTCCACTCATTCATTTGGAGTACTCTGCTATCAACTTGTTATTTCAGGGTCTTTTTCAGGTCTCCAATGAAACCACTGTTTAATAACTCCATTTTGTTTTGCTGTTCCATTCCTGTGGATTCTTTGATTGTGTTAATTTACCTCTTTTATTTTTATGAATATTCACTTACCTCTCAAAGACCAGAGAGAGAAGGGTTTTTTTTTTTTGTGCCTGGAGGTGCAAAAGTGTAGAGGAAAACTTGCATATTTTCCACAGGTCCACTTACTCAGTGAGCGTTATTTAAGTCTCTGAGGAAACGTAGAGAGCAAAACAAGATTACAGTAGAATGGAGTTAAAAAAGAAAAATGGCAAGTTATAAACAGGATCCTCTTAAAGAACAATTTAGAGGTCTCAGGATAAAACTGTAAAAGCGTTGGGCAAAATACCTGGGTAAGTATGAATGTGCTTTTAAAGAGCCAGAATATACTTCCAAAGCTAGCTCTTGAATTTCAAAATGTGCTTGGAAAATGCAGGTATGTTTCTCAGCCATGACGCTTTGACATTTGTGTACAATACACTGCACAAATGTGTATAAGAAAAATCGATACATATTATACAACTGCAAACTCTGCAGAGATATATTTTCTCCCATTTTTTTATACTACTTCATTAAATAGTCCTCCATCAGAGGCCATGAACTAATCCAGCGCTTGGAAGCCAAAATGTGTTTCTTTCTGTACACTGCATCTTTCTTAAAAATGCTATTTTTGCAGTGTCATTGTGCAATTAAATGCAAGTGGATGGGAATGCTAACTGTCATATTTTGTATACATGAGTTACCAGATTCAAATGGTTGGCCAGTGTCGCAGTAATTGATGGAGGTAAACAATGCAATTCTTCACATTCAGAGAGCAGAATTGTCAGTGCTTCAACTCCCAGCTACAGTTGAATGACATCACTGGTATTTTATCTCGGATTTTCTCTGGTAATACTCAAGGGCCCAGAGACACAGATTTTCAGGCTTAGACTTGGTTAGGCTTAGCCTTATCTCTTCATCCATTTTCCATACTGCTTATCCTACACCAGGTCGTGGGGGAGCCTGGAGCCTATCCCAGGGAACTCGGGGCATAAGGTGGGATACACCCTGGATAGGAACAATTGCACACACATTCACACACTACGAACAATTTGGAAATGATAATCAACCTAGAGCGCATGTCTGTGGATTGGCGGAAGAAACAGGAGGACCCAGAGGAAACCCCCAAATCACAGGGAGAACTTGCAAGCTCCGTGCACACAGGGCGGAGGTGGGATTCGAAACCCCAACCCTGGAGGTGCGAGGCACATGTGCTAACCACTAAGCCAAAGTGCTAACCCCCTGCTCAGCCTTATCATTCTTTCATATTCAGTAAACACTTTATACTGGACGTTCGAGAGTATATCCTTGGAACACTGGGTGTAAAGCAGGCATACACCATGTGTGGGGCACCACCATGCATTCATGCACAACTTGGGGCAATTTCCCATTACCATCACCTACCAGTTTTTGGGAGGTGGGAGGAAACTGGTGAACCGAAAGGAACATGGAAAACTCCACTCAGAATTGAATCCGGGGTATTTTTGCATTTTGCAAACTGGTAGATCCCCCCCCCCCAACCCTAACCCCCCAACCCTAACCCTAACCCCCCAACCCTAACCCTAACCCCCCCTTTTCTGATGGCTTTGTTGACAAAAGCTAACACACTGGTCAAAATAAGCCTCCTTTGTATCCTCCTATAGAGCCATAGACAAGATTACCCTAAGCCTGTATTACTATTCAAGTGAACTGTCTTTCTGAAGCAAACCTCAGAAGTATGCTTATTCCCTATTGGTGGCATAATTTAAGAAGCAGTAAAATGGACTGCTGTCTCCACAGCCAGTGAGCTTAGTAAAGAGGCCATTTCAAGAAATTCCCAAAGACATGATCATTACACGGGGAGTTAGTGCCACTAATCTGTATATTAATTTATCTCCACGTACCACTGTGTTCACATCTGTTCACAGTTATAGAATGCTTAGCTTGCCAAGGAACCACTGTGCCATCACAATTTGCAATGCAAAATGTATTATCTGATGGCTTATATTATTCATTTCGCGGACATATTTATCATTACAATTGAGATAGGTGATCATGCATATACAGCTAAGCAGTTTAAATGTAAGGGCCTTAATCAAGGGCACAACACCATCTGGTGTACCTGAGGTTTGACCTTACAATATACTGATCACCATCGTAGAACCTTAGCTGCTGAGCAACCGCTATATTAATATTATTAAATCATCTTAAATGTGTCTAAAATGAGCTTGTATTTCCTCATTTGTATGTCGCTTTGGATAAAAGCGTCTGATATATATATATATATATATATATATATATATATATATATATATATATATATATATATATATAATGAATAACTGTAAAATTAGCAAAGAGTTGCTCGGTGCATGGTACAGTTTGAGAAATGATATCAGCTAGGTCATTTAGCCATGTAAGATACTACTGTGACAGCAAACCAGTTTATTTAGTCCTTTAAATAAATAGATAAGCATACAAATGCCAAATGATGAACTACAGAATTTCAGCTACAACTGATCCAGAACCAATTTTTTTGTCGCCAACGGCTCGCTCAATTGGGATAAATTTGCACTTTAAAATCTGTATACCGTGTTTATATTTTTCTGTAAAGCTGCTTCGAGACAATGTCCATTGTAAAAAGCGCTATACAAAAATGGAATTTAACTGAATTGTTGGAATATATAATTCTTATGAAAGAAATATGAGGCCACGAAAAGATTTGTCAGTTGCCCAAATTGAAATATCTTCATCCCTTCCAAAAGGCTCGAGCGGGCCTGAACGTCGTGCACCATGTAGCCCTTGTGCAACTTGTCTTCGTTAATGAGTGACTTCTAGCTGATCGGTTGTCATTTATTGTATCAGAATCCGTGAAAAGTGGCCATTAGGAGATCTTTGTTGAAATTGACAGCATTCAATCATGTCTTGTAGCGCAATATGAATTGCTGACCTATTTCCCAGCGCTCCCAGGAAAAAGACTTTCCACTTGTCCTGTGTTTGAATTCAGGCACATCTGCTGCAGACAGTTGGGAGGGGAGTTGATGACTGATGGACGAGTAGATGCAACACTGATGCAACATGAAGTGCTAACATTTACAGTTTAGATGTAGCATTTGCAATGATTGACCCCTTGCTATGGCAATATGGGAATCACCTACAAACCTGATAGTAGTGGTCAGACAAAACATGGATAATATGTGGAAATGTGGAAATGCTGGTTCACTGAAGTGGGAAAGGACGTGGAACATGAAAGATGCTATTGCTTCAACTTGGGAATTTGCAAACCTTGGTTATGTGAACCTGTAGAAAATGAGAGCGGGGCTATGTGCAGTGTAGAATGTACTATTTATAATGTATGTGGTTAACTTTGAAGGCACTGGCATATGCTTCTTCTTTTTTTTTTTTTTTTTTGGCAAATTCTACCTGCTAGCAGTGCTGATGAATAGATGACTCGGGGTAAATTTCTGCAATGAGTGATAATCTTAGCACTTTCTCTCGCGGTGTACTTATTTTCTATACCTTCTCACTTCGTTAATGAAACACTGCAAAAAAGCCTGAGGGAGGGAGGGTAATTGAAAAAAAAAAAATTATACAGGGATTAAAAAGTCCCTTCCTCAAGCTAGGAAAGCATCTTATTGTTGGGACATCAAGAGTGGCAGTGTGATTAATTTGGGATTTAATCCCCACCAGTGGCTTTTCTGTTGGGCATAGCATTATTATCATTATTGGTTAAGACATCAGACACAGAAGAAGAGAGAAGACACAAACTGTCCACCTGGCAGCCTAGTAATGTCTGGCTCCCTTTGGCGAGTTTCATACCTGATGTTACGGCGCAGATGTAGCTGCAATGATTTTGCCCCTTTCATTTGTCTCTGTACCTTGAAATTCTCTTAGCGATTAGCCAGCCATTCTCTCTATAAAGTGGATAAAGTGGAGCAACAGCAGATTTCTTTGCTTTCGCAAACCCAATAGATGTTAATTACAAACTGTCCTTTAAGCTGAATAAAGTAATTACTAAATGAATAGTGAACTGTATATACTACTGTATTTCCACCGATCACTGATGCTCGATACCACTACTTTTCCATCAGATTTTCATTATGTTTTCTCATTGATAAAATCTGTCCATGATTTAATAGCCCATAATGATTTTTTAAATGGTTGAAGGGTCAGATCTTTTAACTGTCTAGATTCCATGCCTAGTGTATTCTCAGATTCTTGTTCTTGGCTGACAAAATTGATCCCCAATGTGATCTTCTGCTGTTGTAGACAATACTCCTCAAGGTTTGACATGTTGTGCATTTTGAAATGCCTTTCTGTTCAGCACGGCTGTATAAAGTGCTTATTTGAGCTCCCATTGCCTTTCTGTCAGCTCAAACTAGTCTGACCATGTTCTTTTGACCGTTCTCATCAACAAGGCATTTGCGCCTGCAGAATTGCAGCTCAAGGGATGTTTATGTTTGTTTGTTTTTCTCACCAGTCTGTGTCTGGAGACTGTTGTCTGCGAAAATCCCAGGAGATCAACAGTTTCTGAAATGCTCAAATGGGCATGCTTGGGACCAACAACCATGGACACTGAAATCATTCACACACACCCCCCCGAGAACATGCTTTCCACAGCTACCACATGATTGGCTGATTGGATAATTGCATGAGCAGGTGTACACGTATTCCTTTCAAAGCAGACAATTAATATAGACCTTCAGACAAGAAAGTGTTACTGAGATCCTCTCTCAGTACCTAACCAAGTAAGATTCAATACCACTGCACACTGCACTAACCCAGTAAGACTCCGTACCACTGCACTTTACATAGCTGCATCAGTCACTTTATACTATGGAACTTGTTTATGCTACCAGTATTGCTGCTATACTTGTGCTACTACATTACACAATAGCTTACAGTTTACAGTCCTGCGTATTTATTGTCTTGCACTCGTCTCACACTGTTGTGTATTTGCACTTCATGTAGTCCTGCGTACTGTTCCGTGTTGCACCATGGCCCTGAAGATGCGTCATTTCGTTCCAATGTATACAAACTAAATAGAGGAACGACGATAAAATACCGCTTGTCTTGACTTACCTTGACAGATTTGCCATACCCTACAACCCCAAATCTCTTAGCTCTCTTTTTTTTTTCAACTCCTTTCACTCTGCCTGTTACATTTTCTACTGAATATGAAGGAAAGGTATAACATCAAAAAGGAAAGGGAACTTAGCAGATAAAAGGTCTGTATGCTGAAAAAAAAAAAAAACCCACTTAAAACACTGAGAGAGGAGAGAAACTTCGGGGAGAGAAAATAAAAGGAGGAGATACAAAAGCAGGCTAAATATAGGGAGCAAAAAGTTGCTAATTTCTTGGAGACGGAGACAAAATTATTTATTCTGTCAAGGAATCAGTCATGTGCAAATAAGAGTGTGTGTGGGGGGGACAGTTAGCAAGCAGGAGAATAAAAGTGACAATGTGAGAGCTCAATTTGCAAATCTTGTGTTTTATTAGCAGCGGTTTTCTAATGTGGTACTGTGGAAGACTATTTAGCATTGCAATGTAAGAAATCTGGGGTGTTGTATTGATTTTTTTTTTTATCTGTGGTTTTTGTCTGAGTTTGTGTGTCGGTCTGTGTGTGTGTGTGTGTGTGTAAGCAAGTGTACATGCCAGTCACCCCCTCCTCTCTGCCTCCTTCTCAGTTTCTCTCCCTCCCACCTTCTCTCTCTCTCTCTCTCTCTCTCTCTCTCTCTCTCTCTCTCTCTCTGTCTGCATTGCTCTATCTTTCAGTCTGAGACCGAGGCTGAGGAGCACGGAGCAACAAACCCACACACACACGCACACACACACGCACACACACACACACACACACACACTGGTCACGTCCGTAGCACTGCCATCCTCTTTTTCTTTTCCTCTCTCGCGTCCTTTCGCTGCTGTTGCCTTTTGCTCACGCTCGCAGATGTTTGCATACCAGCATCCCAGGACGGATTTTTGTCTCCTCTCTCATGAATCTCTGAGCGTCTGGTAGCCGCACACTCAACAGCAGCCTCCTGCATTCGAAGTCCCAGTACACCATCGCAGCTTTTGCTGAGCAACGAAGAAACCTCAACATTGGAGGTGTGGAAAGATAAAGAGGGAGATCAGGAGGGAGAAGGGCTTCTGGGAGAGAAGGTTGTTTTCCTCTTGTGTTGTGATGGAAAGCGGCCGGAGAGGAGACACCCGGTCATCTGCGTCTTTTCATCCTTGATGGCAGTCGTCCAGATGCACATCCCTCAGGAAAAGTATCCAGGATCCGTCTTAGAGTTAGTCCGTGTTTTCTTTTATTGTTTTTTCTTTTTTTCCTTTTTTCCCTCCTTTACAGCTGTTCCATCCTCCTCCTCTTCTCTGCTGCAGACTTTGCCGTGCTCAGCGTTCCTCTGAGGATCGGTAACTGTATTCGGCTGCTCCTTGGTCAAATCTCCAGATTTGATCTCTATTTTTTTCTTTTTTGCTTTTGATTGATTTATTTATTTATTCATAGATATTTTTATATTTGTATATTTGTTCTTCAATGTCATGTATCTGGGCATGAAATAATTAATCCGTAATGTAGACATTCGCTTGCGAATAATGGATCGGCATATCGTTTGGAAGTCCATTTATCATGATATCAAGCTCGAGGATCAGTGAGACAAGTGTTAGAGCCACACCGAGGGCTTTAAAATATCGCCTTTAGAGACAGATGGCTAATGTTTGAAAGATATTTATGAGTTCATTCAATTTTCCATGGCTGTCAGTTTTGGATGACCGAACACCTTGTTATAGGTCCTGTCTTCCAATCATTGTTTATTCGTGGTCTTCGTGTTTTTTCCTATTGTTTTGGACTTTTTTGGAAAGGATCTGTTTTTTTGCCGCACTTTAGAACATTCTGGAGGAATAAGGAGTTGTGTCATCGTCGGAATACACAGCTGCAAGCCCTGGAGCAGGATTCGTCTACTGTTTTTGATTGGATATTTTTTTTTTCTGAACGTGTATTTTTTGAAGAATTTATTTTCCTCTTTCTTTTTTTTTTTGCTGCTGATCTGTTAAGTATCCCCCTCTCAAAGGGAATCTAGGAATAATGGATCCTGCATTGGTCTGATATGTCTTTCTGTTTCTATGACATAAGGAGGCAGGGCATGGAAGTCCCACTCCCTTCTCCGTTCCCTCTTGGGGCAGTTGTTTTGCTTAGCGGATTAGTACTCACCCCGCATGCCCCGCCCTCAAATCCACCCAGAGTGTTTTGGGCCAGTTTATGGAGGCTAGTCCTGTCATTGTCATTACTAGCTTTCCCTGGTCCTGCTGTGTCAGCTAGAGTTTCGTCCAGTCTAAGCACGACCCACCATGTCCACCATTTTCACAACAAACATGGCACTGTGCCTATTGCCATCAACAGGATGCCCTTCCTTACACGTGGGGGCCATGGTAGGTCACATTATCCTCTTATTATATTTCCACGCTATTGATTAGCTCTTTTATCCCAAATAATGACTTGTGTGTGCACCCATTTTTGGGTGTCAGCTAAAGTTAATTGGCAATTTTGCTTTCAATTGTGGTGCCATGATGTTCGAGAAACAATCATTGTTAAAATCTGTCATTGTCAATAGTCATAAAAGCAAGGTGTCTATGAGAGGTCATGACCCCTGTTGTTATGTGCTAATCATTGTAGTCATAATTCACTGAGCAATATTAGCACTAATAAAAATCAAGGAAGAGACACATAGCACCCAGGCAGTACTCACTGTCAAATCTTTGTAACCCAATACCCAAAATATGCAGCCTTAAACCAGAATTGCATGCTTATATGATGTAACAGTTGCAACTGAAATGGACTTAATATTGAGCCTTGAGGGACTCCTGAATCTAATCTGTGAGGGGCACTTAATTAGTGCTGAGAGTTTTAGCTTTTACCCAGAGAGATGGAAGCAGGAAAGTTCTGAGACTCTTTCAGTCAGTAGGATCAGGTGTAACACTGCAGATCTCCATGGACATCTCTAGCAAGTCTCCTGTCATTAAAGGGCTTTTTCATGCAATTGCAGAGTTTTAAATTAGAACCACTGAAATTAAGAATCACTCAATTCTACTGTGAATAAAGCAGTCTATAATTATGGTATTATTAAGCTCAGTAGGCAGCCCACTCAAGCAGTGTTTTAGGTCATGTACATTTTTTCCTCCTTTAGAAATCTAGAATCTCTAAGAATCACGAGAAACCTTTTGTTTTTAGTAAAAGAGAGTGTGCGAAAAAAGCCATGTATCCATGTGTATGTAGACCTTTAGTTGTTAATAAGATACCTTATTTTGACTGTGCATGTAGAGATAAACATTATGAACTGTTCATACAAATTGCAATTGTAGTGAAAGCAGCTATTATATTGCAAGCTGTTATTATGGTGAATCGACATTAGAAACTGGAAGCTAGGAATGTAGGAGGCTGCTGGGCTGCTTACTAAAGACTTCACATAGAGTTCATTATGTACTGTAGTGATTGGTAGATGGTGGGTGTTAAAGGTAAGAGTGGTGTTGCCTTAGAGTTGTTCTCAATATGTGGGTGAAAATTGATGTCTTGGTTATCCTTGATTTCACATACCTATATTGTTTGCCAAGCAATAAGATTGTTAATAGGCTATGTTGAAAGTGGGTTGACGATGACCTTTTCTTTGTAAATGTCCAGACATTATGGCATTTTGCTTGGCTGGACAGAACATTCAATGGTACACCTGTGTAAATTGCTAGGATATGTGGCTGGCAGTCAAAATTATCATTGCCTTTTTGTAGGACTTATAGCAACCGCTGTGGCCAGCAACTTCAAGTTGTCCCTCCTTACCTAGTTATCACTGATTTACTGTTCTTGGGTCAACTGCCTTCATTTGGGTTTGTTATGCTTCCCGCACGCCAGTAGATCCATCACCTCATCTGATCATCTCATCATCTTTTGTGATGAAACCTATCAAATTTGATGGCAACCCTCCTGTGACACAGTCATGTGAAGATTGTCTAGGGCAGGGATCTAAGGACAAGTCCTTGAGTGGTTCCAGTGCTCATGATCCCTCATTCAAGTGTTCAGAATCACTAATGTATTGTCCTTGGGTCCACAGTTGTCACTTTTGTTTGTTAACCTTCCAGCACACCAGTAGATCTATCAGCTCTATCAAACCGATCAAATTTATTTGAATTCTCTAAGTGTCTAGACCAGGGGACGAGTCCTTGAAGGATTTCAGGGTTCATGATCAGTTTGTTAGAAGAGACCTTGCCTAATCCAACTGACTGGAAATGACTTTGAGAACATCCAACATCCATCTACAGACGATAGAGCGCCAGCCAAGGTTGTGTTGTTTGTGTGTCAGTTTGGAGGAGAGAATTATTAAATGCAAGTGGAATAGGGCTATTTGTATGGCAGCCAGGATCTCCTCTATGGAAATGTTAGGGATATAAGCAAACTCCTGGGTGTCTAGTGTATTGGGCATGTTGTGCTGGATTTTGGCCATAACTATTGTCCCCAAACATGTTTTGATTAATGGAATGACAACCACTGGCATGTAATCACTGAGGTGCTCCACCACCATTTTCTAGGACTGAGGTTATAGTCATTATTTTGAAGTAAGAACTGGGAATTTTTAGCTCATCTGTTAGAGCTATGCTCTACTACAGTACTTAGAAGGTTGTGAATTCAAATCCAGATACCATCAAGATTTGTATGACCCTGCTCAGCTCAATTATAAGACGCTTTGGATAAAAAAAAATGTCTGCCATATGAATAAACATAAATGAATGGTGGTCTTAACGGAAAGTTTATGTGAAGACCCTAAAGATGTGCACATACCAAAATAGTTTATGCCAAAATCTCACCTGTACTTCAGTGGATAATTTCACCTGGATACTGTACCAAAGAACTGCTGCTATAATATTAAAAACTATCCTTTGCTTATTCCAGGACTTCCATTCACCGTTTGCTCATAGTGAACATCCTGTCAGCACACTTTACACTGTTTGACATAATAGTATATATTTGTGGAAGTACAATTTATAATCTCGATTATATTTATATTAATCGATTTATAATCTCACTATCCGGTGTCACCCAGAAAAGAACAAGTTCCCTTTTGAGTCTGGTTCCTCTCAAGGTGTCTTCCACATGTCTTCTCAGGGAGTTTTTCCTTACCACTGTTGCTGGGTGGCTTGGTCATTAGGAATAGCGGTTAGCATGTTTGCCTCATACCTCCAGAGTTGGGGGGTTCGATTCCCACTTCCTGCCTGTTTGCATGTTTTCCCCATGCTTCAGGATTTCCAACCGGTACTCCAGTTTCCTCCCCAGTCCAAAGAAATGTATTGTAGGCTGATCTGGCATTTCTAAAATGCCCATATTCTGTCAATGGGTGTGTGAGTGTGTGGGATTTTTCCAGGGTGTCCCTCACCTTGTGCCCTGAGTCCCCTGAGATAGGCTCCAGGCTTCCTGCTACTCTATGTAGGATAATGGGTACAGAAAATGGATGGATAAACATTGGCCAGTACCTTGACACCTGCCCTAAAAACTTGACCAGTGATCTTGTAAGGGATTACTCTTACAAGGCTCACACTTGCACACTAGGCTGGTGAGCTTGGAACAATCTTCTGCGGCTTAGAATTCAATGGTTATAATTTAGCCTAGAAGATGTTAAGCTAGCAAAGAAACCTTCCTAACCTTGCTGTTCATTTCCCCCTATTCCTGTTTATATATATATATATATATATATATATATATATATATATATATATATATATATATATATATATATATGTCTGTGCTTTGTTGCAGACCTCACCACATGCTTTAATGTTTCTCACTATACTACTATTTTTACATTGTCTTGCCACCTTCTGGTGCTGCTCTCATCCGTATTAGCGTTTATCGCTCACTCATTTCATCCTCTCACTCAGTACGGCTTTTAGCCATAATCTGTATCAATCAAGCATCTGCGTCTGCCAAACAGGCACACACATTGCAGTCGATTGCCTTCAGCTCAGTCTGTATTGACGTTATTGGCTCCTGGCATCCCTTAGTGCTCATCCGTGAATTAAATTTATAATGCCTACCATTTGCCAGGGAACTTAGTCACAATTTATACTCCTGGCACAGAAGCATCATTTCTCCAAAGGGAGAGGATATATAGTTGCTACCTTTTCTCCTCCACCAATAAATAGACACTCATATCGTGACCTAGAGAAACTGATCCTAAGAGGTTTGAGTTTAAGCACTGAGCAGTGAACTGAGATTCTTGATGTACTCAAATTGCAGCCTGAATGCAATAGACGAGGGTCCTCTTTCTCACTTAAAGCAGCAATGCCCCGTTTACCGTCTCTGCTTCTGCTTCCTTCCTTCCTTCCTTTCTTTTTCTTCCTCTGCTGGTTCATATAATTGGATTGCAGCTCCCTTGCATCTCAAGTTGCTAAGCTGTTTAAATTTACATAATTAACATGGAAATGTTTGGCATATCCCTCCACGGATTTGAGACTGTCAGCCGATACAGATGGAAAAAGTGGCAGGGAAAAAGAGGCACTTTTGAGCCTGGAGGAAAGTAAAAAATAAATCAATAAAATAAAAAAGTGACTACTCTCTCGTCACCTTTCTTCCAATATGGTTACTTAAAACATTCAGTTATTATTATCATTATTATTATTATTATTATTATTATTATTATTATTATTATTATTATTATTTACAGACTTATTTCTGCATCGATATCTGATCTCTGTGCTGCTTCTAGGCCAGGCCAATTTTTCAACATCTTCTGCTACTCTGTCAGCAGCTGAAAGTTTGCAGATTTTGCACTGTTTTGAGAAGCCTTACTCTTTGGTTGGAAAATAAGCCTGAAAATAAATTGCCTCCTTTCTTGAATACTCATGGTCAATAATGCATTAAATATTTAATTGTGCCTCTTATATTAATGCTGTGAAGTCAATTGGACAAGTCCAAATTTACTCGGTCTAAATAGCTTTATTGGCAACAAACAAAAAACGAGGAATGGCTTTCAATATGAAATTGCTTTAATCTCGCACTTTAGCATAGCTAGAGCCTGCAGGCTTTGACTCCTGGCGCAAGTATTTATCTCTCTTTCAAACGGAGTCTCTGATGGGATCGGTCAGTCCTGTTTTCTAGCCTGGAGGATACGTGAAAAGGGCATACTTTTTGAATGCTTGCTTTTAAGACCGATTGGGATACACATAATAATAATCTCTCCATATAACATGCAGTATTCAGGTGGACTCGCATTTTTATTCAAATGCTACACAGATGATTGGCTCCGATCTGACTGGCAAAGTGTGATCGCTACAATTGTGTGTGCAAGACAGATATGAGTACGAACAAGGGCTGGATATGACCCTCTCCAAATCCTGTGCGAGAGGAGTGTCTAGTTATTGCTGGTGATTAATAGACAGCTCTCTAGTTGATGGATACAGGGTGCGTGCGTGGTCACGAGTCCCTGAGCCGCAATTCTGCTCACTCCGTGCAGATGTGTGTACTACAATTCATTATCCCTCCATTGAATAGCCCGCTTGTCGCATCTTCATCCAACGGATTTTGATTGGCAGTGCCACATTAGTCTCAGCGTTCTCATTCTGTAGAATCCTTGTTATTTTTTTTTGCTGCTCATCAAAGTTCAAAGACAGAGGAAAAACCAAAATCACTGTGCTCTATTCTGCATTATTCTGCTGGTGTTTGGCAGTGACTCACACTAGCACTGGCGTCATTTGTATCTATGAACTATCAGCTGTCCAATATCGCATCCCTACAATGGCTTTCTACATATTGCTTCTATTTCTTGATACAGTATACTAAATGTGGCCTGTTATACCTCTTGACTTCACAGACTTTTTCAAGCCTCTTCATTTCTGCAGGGGTGGGGAAAAGATCATTAAAGACATTTCTACAGGGAACACTATGCAGCATGCTGTGTAGGAAGCTTTAAAGGAAAATAAATAATCCATTAAAATACTCTATTTAAATAATGGTATGCATTTTCTGAGTTTGAGTATACCCGAATTTCATATATGGGTATGGGAAGCAGAGGACATGTTTTTCGTCAGTAAACAATACTGTGATTCCAATCCATTTGTCTCCCAGCATGCATGATGGATCAGAAATAAAGCTAGTTTGACTGTTGGTCATGATTAACACTGGTGATCTGAATCATCGTTCACTGGAAAGTGCCCGAGACCAGATTTTTTCACCCAAAAGGGTTGTGGATACTGGGTTGAGTGAAATCTCGGAAATGCCTGAGTAAATAGCCAGATTGCTGGATTGAAACCAATATTGATAGAGGGTCAAAGGCAATGGTGTGAAAATCTGTTGCGATCATTTTTGTCTAAGTGCCAGAATTACTTTCGAAAGTCAAAATCTGGTAGGTTAACTTCTGAAAATGGTGTGTGTCCCAGTGACATACAAAAACCAGTGTTTGTTAGCAAAAAAAAAAAACAAAACAAAAAAAATCAGTCTGCTGTATAAATAAAAAAAATTTTGTGGATAAATAATTGCTTAGAGATGCAGTGAAAGAACATTCCTTCTCAGTGGGTTTTCATTCAGTTTTTCACTGATATGCATTTGCTTTCCGAGATTAACGGACTAATAATATGTTGTAACATTCCCTATGAATCATATATTTATAATGCTTAGTAAATGAATTTATCCTTAGTATACATATAACATAAATAATACCTTATAACGGTAGACATAAGCCTGTATAATTGTTCAGGCAGTTGTGAATGTATCTGTAAGTCAGTTGTGAATGAAACACGTTGTGAATGTATCTGTAAGTCATTATTCTTATGGACTTCATAGAATGTGTTACCACATCATGTAGTCTTACACTCATGCTTAAAGTGTTATGCATGCAAATATAATTATCAGCAATTATAATTGTTTGTCATGTGCTATAAGGCTATTGTGTACGTTATAAAACATGTTATAAATGCATCTGTAATGCATTATAGGATTATAGGAATATTGGATTTATATGACATGCTACCATATCTGTTGGCCAGCTGAATTTCCTTTGTCCTCATCAAGATGGAAAGGAGAGAGACAGATGTAAAGAAATCCCCAAAGAGAGGAAGACATGTCCTGATTTTGTAAATGTTGAAGACAATGCAGAGAACTTATTATACGTATGCATGTTTGTGTGCTTTCTCACTTAAAAAGGAACATGGTCTGTTTTAAGTAGATATTATTAGGGTCTCTTGTGTTTGTCGACGCTCCGTGTCCAAACATCAAGAATGGAACAGGAGGTGGCCCGTGTCACTTCACCCGTCAGGCTATATTAGTTATTGACACGGCTCCAGTAATTACATGTCTAAGAAGCCTCATGTCCTTGAATAGATGATAGATGTGTGTGTGTGTGTGTGTGTGTGTGTGTGTGTGTGTGTGTGTGTGTCTTAGGCAGAGTAGTAACATGGAATATTCATGTAGTTGAGCCTCATTGCTATGCTGTGCATGAGCTGCACATGTTCTGTTGATGTCAGTGGCCGCAGTATGTAAACACACACACACACACACACACACACACACACACACACACACACACACACACACACACACACGCACTTACAGATTCCTTTACCTACAGTATCCAAGCTGTACATATCCTCCTACATGCACACACACACACACATTCCTCTACCTTGGTTGCCCATGGCAACCATCCTTCAGGTGTGTGGTGCAGAGTATCGGAACCAAGCATGCTCCATGGTTCAGGGCCATGAGGCTTCCTGAACCCACCATCAAAGCTGCGCCTCTGGAGATCTTCCCACATGACTGCTGTCCTCTGTCCTTTCCTGCAGCAACTTCTCCATCTGCATCTTTCTGTCTCTTTTTCTATAAATATTAGTTCCTTGTATTCACCTTCAAGTCACTGCCACTCTGCCTTGACTCATATTTTAGTTGAGGCCTTTCTCTGCATGTTTGTACTTCTGCTGCCATTCTTCCTTTGATCGATTGCTCTGGCATCGCCCAAAGTGCATAAGTGCAATGTTGGCAATGCTGCAGTTATTTTAAAACTACTAATAAATATTGCACAAATCATCCTGACTATAATGCACATAATACAGCTGGCAAAGCTCGGGGGCCAAGCAATTTCCTAGGGAATTGACCAGTATGCCGCCTGTCAGTTTGTTTAATGGATAAAAACTTTCCTAATGACAAGCTAAAGGGTTTCCTAAAGGGCTCTTTGGATAGCTAAGGATCTTAAAGGAATGCCTTGCATAGTGTTCTTAATTAAGATGTCATGTCCAAGGTTTATTTTGCACTGGAATTCAGAATTTTTTTTTATAGTATCTTTCATCACTTTGGTTAACTGTAGAAATCATTAGCCACAATGTTGTTCGACTACCTGATTGTAGTGGCGCCAGTGAGAATTGATCTCGACCAAAAGAGACTGATGCAGCAGTGCTTTAGTCCTTTAGTCTGCCCAGCTGTCTCTCACCTCCTCATCTATACCCTCTGCTCAAAGAGATCACCTTTGAAAGCTTCAACTTTCCTGCTAATACTGAGATCAACACCATTGTGCTCAACAACTTGTAGACCATACACTGGCTGAGTCTTTGCCGTAACTCCTCTACACTCCTTCTATGTTGGAGTCTTCATTAATATGACATTGAACATTGCTGGAAAATGGTGATTGAGAAAACAGTCAAATCTAATCATTATCACTTATATTCAAGATCCCCTATTAAATTAAAATTAAATTCCATTGTAACGGTGCTAGCAATATGCCCGCTATGTCAACACCGCATACAATTGCTAATTTCTAATAATATAATGAAAATACAGCATCAACAAGCCATAATAAGTAAGCATGTCACAAGTATTTCAAAATAAACATTCTATTTCTAATCCTACCGCTCTACATAGAACCTTTAAGGCTGCCAAACACCTTCTAAACCCACAAAAAGGATCCTTTTCCACACTTAAGTCGTGATTTAATGACTTTTACTGGTACAACCAGTGAAAACCCCTCGGTCGCAGTCACTAAAGTTGATGAGGATAACCTAGCTGACAGTGCCATAGTCAAGTTCTGAGAATTGCTCATTATGTTTTCTCTCTTTTTGTCCCCAAGATATCCCAGCTCCCACGAGGACTGATAATGAGCCGTGTTTCTGAATGGCCCTTGTGTAGCATCAGCGATATGAGAGTCCAGGTCACTCTCACCCAGGGGACCATTGAGTAGCCTTGGCCAATATGTGAGGACATAAATAGCATCCAGAAATGATTCTTGCCATGAATCAGAGACCGAAATCACCTGCCGTCTTGTTCTCATTGTTGGAACGTTCTGTGTAACCTCCCACCCCTCCACACCGTCCCACTCCATCACCACTGTCTTACTGCCATGTTCTCCAACCCCAGAGGAAATGCTGTCTAATGTTTTCCTGAGGAGCAAGAAAGCAGTTGTGCAGTCAGGACAGGGATCGAAGGAAGGCAGCGATGGTGCTTTTGTGTTTCCGCAGTGCAGGAGGACTTGCTGGTGGTTTCTGGTGAACACGTTATTGATCCGTTAAGAGAAACTGCCTTGTAGTAACTCTTAAACGGAGCAGGGTGAGAAAAAGATGAGGTACAGACGTGACTAATACTCAATGGTGAAATAGTGTATACAGCCTATAGTTATATATAATAAGTCAATAACACAATGAATAACTGTCAGATTATTATTAAGTTGTACTGCAATTTATTTCAATTTGGTTTTATTTGTAGAGGCGACCGTGGGAAAGAAAAACTCCCTGAGACCACATGAGGAAAAAAAATCTTGAGGGGAGCCATACACAAAACGGAACCATGGGATGTAAAGCAAAGCCGCTACCTGTATCTGTTTAGTGCTCCAAATAATCCCTTCTGTAATCGGATTTAAAGATGAAGTGGGCGTGTCCCGGGGAAGGGTTGCTTAGTGGTTTGCCTCGCACCTCCGAGGTTGGGGGTTTGAATCCTCCCTGTGTTTCGGGGGTTTCCTCTGGGTCTGATTAGTTTGATTAATATTTTCTGAGTAACGCATTCGTCTTTCCGGCCTGGCTTTCTGCTTGAAGGTACATTTCTCTGACTGATGTCACACACACTGATTCAAATACCACACACACAATCTGCTATGAAAATATTATAATGGCCTGCTCCATCAATAGGCAGTGTGAGTGATGTGTGAAAGACGGGGTGGCATATTGAAATAGACTGAATCATTACTCAAGCCGTGTTTGCCAATGCCTTCCGCTGCATTCCCTAGCTTTATCAAATGATAATTATAGCAGTGTCAAGAATTCATCACTTCCTCATCATCATCCTCCCAGGCTATGTGGCAGAATTTGCCGCAAAATAACCATAGCTCAAATTACTACCTCTTTTAGTCACCGAGTCGGTCTAACGCACAGATAATGGATTGGTTCCATATAGATTATACACCGGCTTGAATAGTTCAGATAGTTCATTAATAGCAAAGATGCAAGGTGGAGTGTTATTTATTTTTTTCTCTCATGATGGAATTAACATTAAAAGTATCGGACCTAAGGCCTCCGAAAGAAGCGACTGTTACAGGAAGGCTCATTCATTTCTCACTGCGAAATACAAAGCTAGTAATAAAACAGCTGTGATTCCATTTCAGCTATTATTGCTTATGAGACTTATGAAGGAATATTTCAGAGTATATTCATGAAATATCTAAATAATGAAGTATATCACCTAATGCAACCATTCCTTTATGGAAGGAGTCTCCAATCTCAGTGCTTTGTAACAGTCGGTAGCTTCGCAGTAACACGACAAGCTATATTTTTTGTCTTATTAACTTCAAGACATAGAAAAAAAAAGAGGTTGAGGGAACGACAGGCAGTTTACAGCTGTTATAACGTAAGCGATAATAGGAACTAAATTGTTTCCGTCAACATTAATAGTAACTGTTAATGGATAAAGTACACAATGTCATTCTGTAATTAAGTAAAATAATAACTCTCTGCAAATTGCTGTAGGTTGAGAGAAATTAAGCACTTCAGTCTGCACTGATATGTGAAATTATCTCGAAAAAAATATACACTGACTTTTTTTTTTGCGCCGTTGTGTTTTAATCCTTGTATAATGAATTAAACTATGAGCATAAATAATCCAGTGTGTATGTAAATATGTGACTGATTAGTTATTTCATTATTTGTTCATTTAAATGACCTATTATGACCTGAAATGCAACTCGATAGCATAGCTAAGAAATGTACTTAGCTCACAAAAGCAGATGTCCGCTACTCCATTATAGAGTAGCGTGCATGTTATACTATATACTGTAGAATATATAATACTTTATAATGCTTTGCATACATTTATAGAAATGTTTAGTAGTTATGTAGCTATAGTTACATTCACAACACTTTATAGAGCATTATATGACTTAATAATTTTAAGTTACATGACGCATTACAATATTTCTTCACAAGAGCATTATAATGCACTATAACACAGACTTCCAATTCAGATACAGCCAAAACCTGTTATAGTGCATTATGTAGGCATGCACTCATCATCGTGTTAGTAGCGCTACAGATAATCATTCTTTATAAGCAATTATTATGTATTATTAGTATTGTGTATGCTACATAACGTTATAAATGTGTTTATAATGCATCGTAAATACAGTCTTCAAAGGAAGATGGAAATCGCTGATTGGTTGAAACAAGTGTGCTACATTGTGCAGATTTTGACCCCTGAAACATATATTCTGATTTCCCTAGTATCTATTAAATGTATTTGCGCCCAGCACATACGATTCATAAGATGAGAGAGTGTTGATTTGATGATTTCCTCTGCGACTGGAGACAGACCTTTTGTCCTGTCCGTTTTCTCCTTCCTGTGTTGAAAGATGAGCTGCCGTGACAGCTCGGGAGACTTCAGCTTGCTGAGTTTCAGAGTGACTGAGAGTAGGGCTGATGCAAGCTTTGGTGTTAATTATTAATTAGAGATGATATTAAAGTGCTGCTATGCGGGGCTGCACTCTGATTCCTGATTCTACTGGAAGCCTCACACATTAATAAACAAGGCCTGTTAGATTATGCATGGGTGTAGCGCTGTCTTAGGAAGAAGAAGAAGAAAAAAAAACATTTCTATTTTTGCCTCTGAATATTCATGCTATGGATTGTTTTGTATTGGGATTTTGAGATGATAGAGTGTTAATGCAGTAAGAGAGACTCCGAAGTTGTTCAAGTTTACATTGGTTTTTGTGTTGCTGTGTTCTCTTATGTGCACGGCACAGCTGGTGAGATGCGTGTCTGTCCCACTGGCTGTTGCATTTAGTCTCAGTGGGATGAAGCAGCGTGAGCAAAGCAGGCACATCACAACACAAACAAGAAAATAGGAAAAATAATAATGACGTCGTCTGCAGGGCAGATGGGACAGCTAATGAACTTTGGGCTTGGGGCAAATTGGTCAGGATTCATTAAATAGATGAGGAAACATTCAGGCATGAAGAAGGTCGAACGTGTAATTCAAATAACACAATCTGCCTACAGACTGAAATATTCAAGTGTGCTGAGAATTTACCTAGAACACAACTTCTGATTAAAAGTGCAATTACATTTATTCATCTCATTCCTTAATTTGTTCCTTTGTGTAAAATTGAGGTGCTTATAGACGGTACCTAGTGGGAATATCCGCTTGGTTTCGCCCTTTTGTTGGTTCAGCGACTTGTCTGTAGCTGGAAGCAGGTGCACAGGATTTTCCTTGATGTTCTATGGGATTCGTATTCTCGGTTGGAGAGAATGGATTAGATTACAGGCTACATATAGGGCTTGTTTACACCTGGTCACTTCATGCGTTTTCTCTGATCGGATAGCTATCTGATTCGTTAAAACGGTCCCGTTTACACTCGGGCACGTAAGGCGTTTCAGCTAAACGGATCTGAATCCGATCTTCTGTTCCCGTGCTAAATGCAAATACACTTTTCCGGTGAACTGAAATGGCAGCCACCGTTATTTTGCTCTGTTTGGGTTTGCGAATGCAGTCGAAAAAAAGAAAACAAAAATGCATGCTACAACGCTTACTCACCAAAAAAAAACTTATGTGCAACATTTTGGCTGTCGGCAGTACTAAACTTTAAAACTCAGTGAGATACCTGGATGAAAGCTCGGAGTCAACACTGGTGGGAAAATATAGTGCTGGCTTCTTTTACGGAACAAAACTGGCTATCTAGTTTCCGAATGGGGCGTCGGACCTTCGATTATCTTTGTGTCAGCCTGAAAACCAATTTAATGAGGACGCATACTAATTTCCATCAGGTTATACCGCTCAATAAGTTGTTTTTGGTTCTGGAGCGGCTAAAGCAAGTGACGTACTTCCATTTGGGAGGACAAAAGCGCTGACGTATGTGGTTTCAACAACCAGATGCATTTAGACTTGTTCACTTTCGTCTGGAATGCGTCCCAGACCACCTCCTGATGTGGTTTGAGCGAGCGGATTTAAATCTGTCTCGAATGCGTTTCAGAAGGCATTTGCACCTGGTCTTTTCACAATTGGATAGCTATCCGATCAGACAAAAATGCATGAAGTGACCAGGAGTAAACAGCCCCATAACTGCAAAATCTAACATTTATTCAAACTACTCTCCCTAGATGGAGAGAACAATCTAGAAAGTATGCTTTAGGGCTTTATATCATGCGCATGGACTTAATGTAAATGCAGACATTGTAGAAAATGAGCTCAAGAATGTTATTTTTAAACTCGTCTTTGATGGGTCATTTCTGTTAGATAACTAGATTGAGATGTTGTTGAGAAATTTTGCTAACAGAGAAAACAGCACAAAAAAGTTTCACTTCCGGAATTTAATACAGACTTTTAGCCAGAGTATCTGCTAAACTAGCTAGCCAATTTTAGTGATAAAGAAAATTGTTTTGGTTGCTATTGGTTATTTGGTTTGTTATTGTTTAGAATAAATCAGACAATATGAAAAAACAAAAACAAAAAATGAAGACCCCAATACTAAAATCCACCTTGATGCTAGCTGGGACAAATTACTAACATTTATCTAGAAGGTGGTCTAACTTAGTTAAGATTAGTAAGGAGTTTGAGGTTTCTGAAATAATATAAATGAAGACTCAGATACTAAAATACCCACTCGTGGCTACCTGTTAAAAAATAAAGGCTAGTTCTACAGCTAGTTGTCTAGGAAGCGGTGTGCTACCAAGGTTAGTTAACTATGCTAATACTTGATTGTTGTGGTATAGTTTGTGATTTGACTACCATTAAGTAAATCCCCTAGAATATAACAATAACAAGGAAATCACCTAGAATAACAAAAAATAATAATAATAATTCAAGATTCAGTTGCCCAAGTGTCTATCTGTGGCAAATAAAAGCTAGTTATTAGGTGCTTACTACAAAGCTAATACTTGAAGAACAAAATTATATGTTATGATATAATTTGAGTTTTTACTACTGATAAATAAGTACTGAGCATATGATAATGTACAGTGAGTCTGAACTGAAACTGAAATCTCACTTCTACCTGTGACAAGTGAAGGCTAGTTTTCTAACAGTTAGCTAGTGGCCTAGCAGGCAGTTAGCTAGCAGCTTAGCTGACTAAACTAATGTTTGAAGAACAAAATCTTTTTTTTCTTCTTCTAGCAGCCTGCTAATATCTGCCTGTGACAAATAAGGCTAATTATATAACAGTTAGCTAGTGGTTTTGCAGGCAGTTAGCTAGCAGGTTAGCAAACTAAACTAATGATTGAGGAAAATAAACTTAAATTTTAGCACTTAGCTATTCAGTTTGCTAACTAAGCTAAGTCTACATAGTGTACTTATTGTGGTTACATATTCAAGGTTCCTCTTGAGACATCATATTGTACAATTTCTTTATCTTTTTTTTTGTGTGTCCTTGTATATTCATACACATCTAAGCCAGAAAGTAAAAATCTGAGCCATTACCCCTTCTGATGCATGTGCACCACCATTTCTGTTGACACATAAAACACAATCTGAAAAGGAAAAAAAAAAAACCAACTCTTATCACACTCTCTTTCACTCTCATTTCCCTCTACGGCATTATCCCGAGCTCATTGCTTCGAATCTCATAAATTCAAGAAATGACTATTCTTTCTCTTTCTTTCATAACAAACCATTACTGAGTTATGGACTTCTTGAAGATGGCTGTGTTTCAAACCAGTACTCTGAAGCCAGCATCACACGTTCATATCAACTTCAAGTACACAATTCTGAGTTATTGGGTTGTAGATCACTGCTCCACAAAGCATGCGACTGTTATCAGCCACATAGACTCTCTATTCCTTAGTTGTCTGATATGTCTAGAGCAATGACGGAGAACCAGCAGTCATCAAATAGCTTTAACCTGAGCATGCACTTCAATTTTCCCGTACACTCAATGAGCATCTAGCTGGCCTTTGACTATGACCATTATGTAGTAAATTGCTGCATAGTGTAGCCATCTATATCTTTTTCATATGTCTTTCCCAGCGAATAGCACGGCTGTGTCTACTGTCTAGCCTCAGATCGGAAGGAGGCTGAGAGAAGGTCAATATTTGTTCAGTAATTACGAGGAAAGGTTATAGAGCCGTGGCTTTTGTATGGTCTTCGACTTACCGTCGAAGACCAATGGAAGCTGCATGTATCACATACATGTTAAGCCAACCATATGAATCTTTTTTGCTATACAGTTACTAACTGTATCACATCTTTTGCTCTGGACAATCTTCTATACCAGATATTATTGTGAAGATTAGGGTAGTGTGTATAAAACAGGCACAGCATTGGCGTTGGGGATGCAGTGCCCTCTTTTCAGAACCTATTAATTATGTTAAAGTATCAATACATATATATAATACATATAATATATATTTTTTCTCACATCAGAATTTGTTCTCAGAAACTAATCAATGTCAGGGTGGCATGAAGTGTTTTATTCTTCTTATACCACAGCATTTTCCCAAAACTGACAATTTCTTAATAATCAGTGGTGCGACGTTAGTTCCAGTTGCTATAAACATTCATTAGCTCACCAGTGTCTCTTTTTCTTTCTTGAAGTTAAATATAAATGACAAAGTTTGTATCAGGTTACTGAAAAAGTGCAAAGATGTCCGTCCTGAAGATTTCCTGTGAGGAAAACATAGTTAGAACTTTACCTCTGACTCTTACAAATCGCTGACACTGGAGACTCCTTCTGTTCTTCACATTTATCTAGCGTCTGCTTTGCAAATCTTTGTGTAGGTTGCTCCTACAGAAACAATACAATATTAGAACAAGTGCGTTAATACAAATCTTCCACCTTCTGACCAGTCAGAAATCAACAGTGCTGTGGTATAATTAGAAATACTTAAGCACCATTTCTTGTTCAACACAGGAAGTAGAGTTTAACATTTGACCTGCTGAGGAAATTAAGCTGTAAGATTTGCTCGCATTAATTATTTGTTGAGTTATTCCACATAGCATGAGGCCGTGTGTCACTTTTGTGTACAGCACTGGAGGCGAAACCTGATGCCGCAGCACATTATTCTTTCATTAGGAGGGCAGTGGAGATATGAAATTACATCTAAACTCTTTGTTTGTTCTCCTGCTCTCTCGGATATGCCTTTTTCTATAATGGGTTCAGAAGTTATCCTCTCCTTGGGATGCACAATCAGTATGTTCTCCTGCAATCTGAGCGGATCTTTGATGGATTTTTGCGAGCGGGTTGCTGGCTGCTTTGAATGCACTCTCACAATTACTGTGACGAATGAAATGGAGACTTCGGAGCTTCTCCGTTTCCTGTTATTCTAAGTGTCCGTCTTGCACCCTCCAGCATGGTTTCCATATTTGTTTGTCTTTCTTACTTTGCATAACTTAATGTGTTTCCATAATGTGTCTTGAGAAAGATTAATAATGTTTGAATTATAATTTCGGGCGCAATATCAAATTGGGTCCTCGAACTTTGGAGCTGCCAAAGAGACCATCAGGCCATCCTGGAATTTGCTACTGACGTATTTAGCACAAATCTAATAAATGCTTTCTAAAGCTAATTACTTCACTGCTGTACTTCATATTAGCAGCCCTCATACCTCTGGGAACTCTGTCTGCATCAGAGAACCGCGTGAATGTCTGGCTCTTCTGGTACAATTTACATCAATCTCTCTTTTTCCCTCTCGCTCGTCTCACATTGCCTCATATTGCTTTTCCATGGCATTACTGTGATGAACACTCTCAGCTCCGGAAATTTTCTCACAGCTACCTGCCAGGGGCAGGAGACACATTTGAACAGTTTCATGATTTGTAGAGGCATGTAAAGTGGAGAAAGCACTCATTGTAGTGTCTATATATCAGTCACACTAAACAGGCACTCCCAGAATTGCACAAATGGCTAACAAGAACTAGGGAGCAAAAACAAGCAATTGAGTTTGGTGTAGTTTACTCCAACCATCATTAGGGAAACTCAATTATACTGTACTGGAGTATGCACTGTAGATTTTGCTGTTGACATTATGATGTCTTCTTGGTGTATAGTACAACTCCAATTCCAAATAAGTTGGGATGCTGTGTAAAATGTAAATAAAAACAGAATGCAATGATTTGGAAATCTCATAAACCCATATGTTATTCACAATAGAACATAGAAAACATATCAAATGTTGTACCATTTTAAGAAAAAAAGGTCATTTTGCATTTCATTCAATTAACCTGATTAATTAATGTTCCTCCAGCTGTTTCTTTTTAATTACCACATACTTTTCCAGCCTTTTGTTGCCCCCGTCCCAACTTTTTTGAGACAAGTTGTGGCTGTCAAATTCAAAATGACATTATTTTTTCTTGAAGTCATACAGTTTCCTTTAAACATTTGATATGTTCTCTGTGTTCTGTTGTGAATAACATATGGGTTTATGAAATTTGCAAATCATTGCATTCTGTTTTTACTGACATTTATTTACATTTTCCACAGCGTCCCAACTTTTTTGGAATTGGGGTTGTACCATTATCTTTTTTTTTTTTTTTTTTTTTTCCCCCCCTTATAGCTTTTTGGGCAATCTCAAACATAAAAGATGCATTTGGGGACAAATTCCTCATTCACACAGAATAAAGTGTCCATTTACTGCCATAACAATAAGGTGGGATTATGTCATCAGAGAGTCTTTTACTAAAAGGCTGAAATTTGGGCCTGATCTCTAAAATATGTCCCTCAGGCTCAGAGCTTGATTACTATTTCATCAGACAAAGACCCCCCCCTCCATCCCCACAAGACGGTACTTTCAGACTTTCTTTTGCTCGACCCTAGGGCTGCTAAACTGAGCTCCATCGAATATCTATCAGGCCAAATCCCAAAGGAATAACAGCCACTTGGCTGTTCGTTTCTGCTTAATGGCCACTACGTGATTGACTTCCTGAATAGTAAATGTTAATTAAACTTCAACGTGAGAGTTTGTTGCTCTTAAGAACTACTTTGTTAAGTGGAATTTGATTGGGTTACTTTCCTGCTGCCTCATTTCACTGCTAAATGTCAACTCGAAGTATATTTGGTATACTTCAAGGTTGTGTTCATAAGGCTAACTGAAACTGTATTATGTGAAGTTGATGTTAAGGCAGATGTCATTTCTTGGAATGAAAATCGAGGATAGAGAATAAACAATTGATGAAGACCAAGTACAATAGGAAACCATGTGATATGAGTTATCATGTGCTCTCTCTCTCTCTCTCTCTCTCTCTCTCTCTCTCTTTTTCTTGTCCTACAGTGATGGAGAGGTGACCTCTAGCTTGGCAATATGAAGAGAATATCATGCTACATTATACTCTTCAACCAATCCCCCATCTCCGTTTCACATGTTGGACATTTGATTTTTACTCATGACAGAATCGAGAGAAAGGATTTTCCCTCCGGAGATTAACATTATTATGCTTTATCTCCTCTTTCCCTGTGACTACCTTATATCTGTATATGTACTGAGTTAATCCAAAATGGATGGTGTCAGGACTCAGTGAGTGCTCATGAGTGACATATAGAGCCGAAATATCTCATCTCTTTTCATACTGTGAACCACCAAGTATAAACCAGAAATACCATTCTATACAACATCTAGCAAAAATCTACATTAATGGTGAGCTTGCCTCGCACCTACATGGTTGGGGGTTCAATTCTGACCTCCACCATGTGTTTGCGGAGCTTGCATGTTCTCCCTATGCCAAGGGTTTCCATCAGGTACTCCGGTTTCCTTCCTCTGTCCAAAAGCACAAGTTGTTGGCTGATTAGCATTTCTAAATTAGCAGTAGTGTGTGAATGTGTGTGTGATTGTGCCCTGTGTTAGGTTGGCACCCTGTATAGGGGGTCCCCCGCCTTGTGCCCCGAGTCTCCTGGGATAAACTCCAGGCTCATGCATTGTAAACTCTTAACATGATGCATTATAAACAGGGTCCATAGCACGTGATATCATAAAACCCCACTTTGCATAGTGTATCATGAGAAAATATATATGGTGATATAATGTGTTATAAGCATTACATTTACATTTACATTTATTCACTTAGCAGACGCTTTTATCCAAAGCGACTTACAAATGAGAAAGATACAAGCAAAGCGATATCAAGCAGAGAACAATACAAGAAGTGCTACCATACGAGATCTATTAATTGAATTCCAGAAGAAGCAAAGTGCAGAATAGAGGTGTAAGTGCATTTTTTTTTTTTTTTTTTTTTTTTTTATGAGTTGGTTAGGTGTTCATTGAAGAGGTGGGTCTTTAGCTGTTTTTTGAAGATGGTGAGAGATTCTGCGGTCCGGATTGAGATTGGAAGTGCATTCCACCACTTAGGAACAGTTAGTGTGAAGGTTTTGGAAAGGGACCTTGCGCCATGCTGAGTTGGAACTGCTAAACATCGGTCGCTAATCGATCGCAGATTGCGAGAGGGAACGTAGGCCTTCAGGAGAGAGTTGCGGTAGGAGGGTGCTGTTCCTGACAAGGTCTTGTAGGTGAGCATCAAGGCCTTGAACTTGATGCGGGCAGCTACAGGAAGCCAGTGGAGGGAGATGAAGAGGGGTGTGACATGGGTTCTCTTGGACTGGTTGAAGACGAGGCGCGCTGCAGCATTCTGAATCAATTACTTATTTTTATTTATATTTATTTATTTATTTTACTTATTTATATTTTTAAGCATTACTTATAATGCATTATTTTAACAGTTTATAAATGCATTATAAACAATGAAACAAACAGCAGTGAGTTTTCATAAATTATTATAATGATGTGTATAATGCGTCATGAATGTATTCATAAGTCTTTATACATATGGCCTTCATAGAAAGTGTTTAACATACTGTATGTCTCTCTGTGCCTCACAAAAAGTTCACAAAGACAGCTTTTACGGCATTAAAATTCTTATTATTCTATCCTATGTCTATCTATAACCTACACTCATACATTAAGTATGTACCATATTACTTACGTTTTTAGTATATAGTTTAATACATAAGTAGTTTTTTGATTGGCGATATAATGTCTGATGAACACTACTGAATTATTCTGTTAACAATTCATAAACCGCCTCTATAAATTGTAATGCATTTTCTTAAGTAGGTATAACAATGTGTAAAATGTCTTGTAAAATTATGTTAAGAATGTATTTGTAGATCATCATATATATGGCCTTCATTTAAAAAAAAAAAAAAAAAAAAGTGTCACTAAATTTATCAGCTTCATGCGGCATTATTAGAGCTTATAAGCAATCATTACTTCCTTGAGAGAGAGTATTTATCATGTCACAGACTCTGTATTGCAAGTTCCTTTCACAGACCTTAAATATATCACGCCCTTTTCGGCTGATCTGGAATCAGCTTTTTCTAATACCGGGTCAGCATTTCTTTAGAGGACACTGATCCTGGATCAGTACAAAAAAGGGCTTGTACTTGCATCTTAATTACTGTTGGCCAGGACCTGACCACGGCACAGACCTTTCTCCATAATTACCTGTCAGACTCATTAGAGAGTCTGTTGAAATTTGCAGGATAAAGGTCGCTAAATGGCGGCAGTGGAGTGGATGGAGTCAAATCAAATGGCATCAATAGGGGCGAGGCAGCAGGGGCACCAGACATGACCCTGGTGCTTTAATAGGAGTAGATGATAGATGACGTTGTCTGAATTTTGAGGAGATGACGCAATACAGCAGCATAAATGAACACTAGACAGTGCTTGGACAGAGAGAGGGAGGTGAATAGAAAACATAAGAAAGAATATCAGTACATGTCCATGTGGTCTAAAGTTTTGCACGTTCAAAGCTCCAAGTAACAAATCCATCCATCCAGATACCTAAAACAAGTTATTAGAAACACTGAATATCTGGTGCATACATAGTGGAAGAGAAAATCGTGTGGATCATTTGAGATCTCTAGGGACTAATAGACTACATTATGGTACGGCCAGATTGGATATGCTGGGCATGGGTAAAGCTTTCAAGGTAAAGATGAAGTAACACATCAGGGTTTTTATTTGGCAGTGCACTATACAAACTGGGGAATTTCTTGGGTACTGGGAATTTAATGTGTATAAATAAACACAACTTATAGCATTTTAAGCACTACTTATAATGCATTCAATTAACAATTTATAAATGCATTGTAAAAAATGCTATAAACGTTAATGCATTTTCATAAATAATGATAAAAAAAAAATGTTATGTGTAATTATTGTAACCTGCTTAATGAAGGCAGGGTGCAAGTTTGTGAACATTGTTCATAGTCCACAACGGTGTTCAACACACATGCAGGCTACATCATCATAGGGGAAATCCTGGTTCAAAAATTATAACATAGAATTGAATGGGAAAACCAGAAGCAATCAACAAGAAAATAATGCTCAGGACTGCAGGATACTATTGGCAAGACTTCGCAATTAGGAATAGAACAACAAGGCCTATACAAACTAATCAAGGTTAAATGCAGAACAGGTGAAGACAATAGAATAATCAACCAATATAATGACAATGGAGAAGACAGGACTAGAACAGAAATACAAGCACATGGCAAAATGGCATTATAACTACATATGAATGTAGTCATATGGAATGAATGGTATATGGATGAATGGAATATATTCATAGGTCACTATGCATATGTCCTTCAAAGATTCTTTTTTTAGAGTTACACCATGTGTCTCATCCATGTAGCTCCATCTCTTCCATGTTTAAACATCATGTAGTTTACAGGAAAATGGATTATAGCTTAGTTGGTTAAAAGGAGGAGATAATCTACTAGACATTTAGGCTGTAGTTGGATAATTAGGGCTTCCGCAGCTGTGCATGTCTCTCTCTCTCTCTCTCTCTCTCTCTCTCTCTCTCTCTCTCTCCCTCCCTCCTCCCTCTGTGTGTGTGTGGTTTGTTGATACATTCACATACCATCTCTGTTTGCCAACCTATTACACAGCCATGTCTCACATCTTAAATTGCTTTATTTTGTGCTGACGCCTGTTCAGCTATGCATGATTTGCATGCCATTTAAAGAGTAGAAGAAGAGAAGGATTCAGCATGTGCTGTAGTAAGAGAGAGAGCGAGATGGTGAGAAACCAGGGAGTGCGAAAGCAAGACTAAACAGTAGGAAATAACTTCTGATTTCTGTACCAGTGCATACTTTCAATCATGAAAACTGTGATTTGAGCAGTGATTTGAATTATTTTGCCCAGCAATAATCCTGACCCAAGCCTGTGCACTGTCATAATTATGTTACTATCATATTATTGTTATAATTTTGCTTTGTGCAAATCTTGCAAATATGGGCAGTGCGGAAGTGGATGGGCATATGTAGAGGTAGGGGCGTTACTAATTTGCATATTCATAAAATCCATTAAATAACTATTCTGATTAGAGGAGAACGTTCTAGAGATTTTCCACCAGTCATGCTCCTTTGGTAAAGACAGTGAGCTACAGACTGATTAAGACCGTGATCCCCAACGACCACCAAACGCTCACCGAGATCCTAGAAAGCTGACAAACAGCATGTCCCCAAGACCATTTGAGTCGTAAAGTGGGTTGTTCAGGTTAGTATGTTAGTAGGTACCTTATTCATAGCAGTGTAATTAGGGAATATGGAGATGTGTGTTAACATGCCATATTTTCATTAAGCATTGCTTCTGGTGACATTTAGGCCTGGGTAGTGCTATTTGTGACTGGGGGATTGGAGAATAATTTTCTGAGCATAGCTGCTTCTTCATAATAATGGCAGTTTAATGTTGTTAGCTCAACCTAAGGTTATCTCCTTATTTATTTATTTATTTGCTCTCATGAGTACATTTTATTGTTAATCCATATTGCAGAATGTAGTGTTTATGTACGACTATATGCACAGCCTCCTGTCATTATTAAAACGGTAATAAAGAATTATTAATGGTCATCTAAAGTAGCTCAAATATTTTTTTTATAATAATAATAAAAATAAAGCCTTAGATTTACATATATACACCAATAGTTGGTAGCAACTATTACCTATTACCACAACTACAACAATAACTTGTGTGTGCATATATATATATATGAATGATGGTGAACGTTTTATCAACATGTTAAAAGGTCAACATTTATATTTATGGCATTTGGCAGACGCCCTTATCCAGAGCAACTTATATTTCATCTCATTTATACAGCTGAGAAGTTGAGGGTTAATGGTCTTGCTCAAGGGCCAGCTTGGCAGTGCTGGGACTTGAACTCATTACCTTCCGATCAATAGTCCAACATCTTAACCACTGTCACATACCTACAAGAGATAACAGTTTATTTTATACTGTACACGGGACTTTGAGATTGTAATTTTCATTATAACTTGGTATAACCCAGTGATTCCAATCCTGGCAGGAGTCTAGTTCTAACACCCCCTGGGAAATGCCTGGTAATTAACTGGCAAGCAGCTGTGCTTAATGCTGAGATTCTGGTATGGTACTTGCACCCTCTGGTCAAGTAAATGGCCACAGAGCTGTGGTAAGGTCATATCACAGCATGGCCCTGACACACTGCACTTTTTTTTTTTTGTTCTTGTTTCTTTGTCATGTGAATGGCCATGCTGTTTCGGTCCTGCTTGAGTGACTGCCATGTTAAGTCAGTCAGCAGTAACAAGGGGAGTCCTGAACTACACACAGCAAAGGAAGGCTACTGTTTAAGAGTCTGACTTTCAACATCGGGTAAAAATGTGTATCTTGTGCCCCGCAACTGGCCCTTGACCTGACCTGTTTATGCAAGCATGTCCTGCTTGGATTTGGATTAAAGATGTACAGTATAACCAAGAAGCACTGAACAGAACTGTTTGCTCTAGTGAGGATAATTGCTTCATTTATTTCTCTTATAAATTAAAGGTGCACTGGTCAATATGTGTAAAGCCAGTTATACCGTAGTGCTGCTGAATTCTATAATCTGAATGGTCAGAAGCTTAGATACATTTTTTATAAGAGCATCTCTGACAGAGATGTGCTCATTTGAATGCATTATTCTTTACAAACTCGTTCACAGGGACAAACAGACGATCTATATAATCTAATAAATATATGGTGAAGTTTTCTGTAAGGAGACATCTTTTATGGATGCATTTTCAAGTGGCAGCACTTTGTAATATAAATGGACAAAAAGCATAACGTGTCATTCAGTAATAAATATTGTAATCATTGGCAAATTGGCCCAGTGTGAAGTGGAAGGCTGTTACATGCTGAAGAATTGGCAGGTCCAACCCTAAACAGAATTGTGTTCGGGAAAAAACAACAACAACAAGAGTTTGCTTCCCAAATACATAATGCCTCCAAAAGACATAAAACGAAAGAAGATGTGATAGCTGGGTTTTGTTTTTGTGTTTTTTAAGATTGAGAAACCTAGCAACCAAAAAGGGAATGAAGTCAAACACCTTATTAGCTACATTTCCCAGGGCTGGTAGAGTGTTGTTGTAAACTGATTGAATTAATGAATTTGCTTGTTCATCGCTTAAACTGACCAAGTAGAATAAGAAGATGTAAAGATAGCTCAGATGGCCTATTCCACCCAACTGATTTTAATTTGAAACTAAGCTATAAAATTGATCAGGTAGAGGATTTTAAAAAAGAATCTACTTACGTTTGCACGGTCTTTTGCAATTTCTACAGTATAGCAGTTTACACTGAGGATAAACCTTGCTCTTTAGGAGCCATCCATCTAGAGCAATCAGGAAAGTTCCCTCAATTCCTAATTATTGCGGCCCAATCAAGGACAGCGCTGAGCAATTATTCCAGCCCACTGTGCCGTTGGATCGAAGAAGTAATTTAGGAGTGATTAAAAACCCCAAACCACCAGATGAGGTATCTCTCTCACTCTCTCCTCGCTGTACCACAGTCTCTTCAAGCAACCCCATTTCTCTCACTACCAGACACTTTCCCTTGAGTGCTTTGTCAAGCTGTGACTATAGTTTCAGGATCAATCACGTTGTGGAGTCAGACATGGAGAAGAAGTGGGCTAAAGCTCAGGAGGGAAGGAGGAAAATGAGAAACGAGGAAAACACATTTGGGTGGTTCCAGCATGTTCCCTGGGTGACTTGACATCATTGGAGTTGCTGAGCCAATTAAAACTTTCTTGGGCCTGTCACTGAAACGTGCTTGGGTTATGTAAAAGAGGACCTCACTCTTTCCTTCTTTGTTGAG
The DNA here is from genome assembly GCF_001660625.3 of Ictalurus punctatus. NCBI lineage: Eukaryota > Metazoa > Chordata > Actinopteri > Siluriformes > Ictaluridae > Ictalurus > Ictalurus punctatus. The sequence goes on from NC_030444.2 coordinate 11,062,188, forward strand.
GTAAAGATAAGGCAATTTAAGGAAAATGGAATGAATAATGAATATTGTTCTGTCAATGGAAGCAGGAGAGAGAAAAGAAAACACAGATGACCTATCAAATTGGCGTTCATTTGAAACACGTCCCCCATTTTTCACTCCTTTCTACAATTAACAAACGGTTCTGCTGACAAAAGGGAACTTTATAACAAATAACCATGGTAGGGGTTCAAGTGGAATTTGGAAGTGAAGGTTGCAGTTTCAGTTAAATCTCATTAACATACATGGGTAACATTCTGGCCCTCCAAACACAAACTTACTTTAAGCAAATGAGTTTTGAGAGCTTGCTTGTTCTCCCCGTGCTTCAGGGGTTTCCTCCAGGTACTCCGGTTACCTCCCCCTGTCCAAAGAGGTGTTGCAGGCTGATTGGCATTTCCAAATATTCCATAGTGTGTGCATTTGCGCCCTGTGATGGGTTGGCACCCTGTTCAGGGTGTCCCTCGCCTTGTGCCCCGAGTTCCCTGGTATAGGCTCCAGGCTCCCCCGTGACCCTGAGTAGGATAAGCAGTATGGAACATGGTTGGATGGCTGGATGGATGGATGATTGGGATAACATGGAACGCAAATTAAACATTTCAACAGAATACTGTTTGCTAGCAATTTTCATGCGTCTAGCATCAATTCTGTGTTCGCAAGATCAGATTCCATGATGGACCTCGTAGCTAGTTAACGTTATCCCCAAGCCAAACAGCTAGTTACATTGAGACCTAAATAATAAATGATGAACAAATTTGGACATAATTAGGGCTTCTGTAAAGTAAAGATGGACAGTTAACTCAACACCGCGTACATTTTAGCATGTACATTCCCTCTTCTCAATGTTGGCATAGGTTTTGTCCAATAATTATTGAGAGTAAACTGGATAATGTCTGTTAAATTAGAAACATAATTGGTTCTTGGTTCCTGCTGTCCATCACATCACAGGAAACTAAAATGTTTACCCTCTCCAAGTGACTGAAGGTGCCATTCTGGATTGTTCCTACTCACTGAACTTCTGGCCATCTTCACCCAATGATATTCTCTGTCATAACACTTGACCTTGCTAAAACCACTGGTTCTCCAGATCAATCAAGTTTCTTTTCAATTCGTAATGTTAAAGAGCTACAGAATGATTGGTCTGGTTTAGGTTCAGCATGTCTGCAGCAGCAGTCAGCATGCTGAATTCTGAACTTCTAGGCCATACCAGGCCTTTACAGCAAACACAGAATGATTTCTCCATCAGTGCCGAACACTGCCGAGAGCAGCGAGAAAAGGACCAACAAAGACATCACCTGCTAAGAAAGGTTGACACAAGCATGGGCAGATCTAGGGAGGTGTATATCTGGAAGGAAAAAAAAGGATTTTTTCGGGCCCTTGTACGGGGCCTTGATAATGGCATTTTAAAGATGAGCATAAAAAAGGAGGACAGCTGAGCTCATGCAGTTGCCAAAATAAAAGACTTTAATTTTTTCCATCAACCTTGATAGCAGCATCCTGTGCTTTTGAAGAAACACCAGTAATTGGGTCTTCCACCATAAAAACAAATGCCTCTTGTCAAAAAGACACATTTCAAAGCACTGTATGTATTAGACATTGCCTTTAGATGCCTGATGCCATTCTTTCAGATGCCCCTTGATGGCCTACTTGAGATGGCCTTCCAAGCACATGCTTTTTCGCATACTATAGACTAAAAAAATATCTGAATGAGGTCGAGACTCAAAATGCCATTAAACTCCAAGGGTTATTTTTCACAAACAAGCCAGAATGTCATTGCAGTATTTCCACACATGTGAATTACCATATCATTATGCAACCTGTCATATACATTTCTTCTCCTTCGCCCTTCTTCCCCATTGCTCATTTTCTCTAGGAATAGAAATTAAAATCTCCCCTGTCTCTTCCTCTACTTCTATTAGGTTAACTTCCACGCTAGTTCCTCTGCTGTCCCCTTTCAAGACGATTCCTGCTCATATCATTGACCTCAGGGACTGTTTCATATTGTTGCATGTTTTATTTTTTCTCTTATGCAAGCTAGAGAAATTATTATATTATTGGGACACGCTTCTGTGCTCTGGATCAACTGTTTAGGGAGTCTTGGGGGTCTAATCCTATTTGTTCATTAATTATAATACTGAGTGCATCTGTAAGCAGGCAGGCTCAAAAGGCTGAGTTACTGATGTCCAATGTTAACCTCGGAGACATGATGTTCGATGAAGTTCTATGCCGTGTTCATCTTTATACTTAATAGTGATTCAATTTCTAATCATATCACATGATTACATGTTATCTCATTTATTTAGGAATAATATTAATCCATTGATAATAAAGAATAATAGTAGCCACAGGCAGATGAACCACTACATCTCAATTATATATTTTATCTAGTATTAGACCTATGCATTTGTATTTATATTAAGCTTCTGTTCATATTTTGGTTCAGATTCTTATCAGGCTTTGTTTCTGTGTTCCTTAGTCATTTTTGTATATAAACATCTGTGCTTTGTTGTGTCTCGGGAAAGTTGTGTTGTCTGCTTTCCTGTCATTGGCTGTATCACTAGGCTGTTTTTTGTGCATGTTTTCCTGATTAACAATTACGGATTACCCACTGATAACCCAACTGTGCCCAAACTACCTAGCTTGTTAATATAACCCTCATGTCAAAATCTTGTCTGAATATGCTTTGCATTGCTGCTCTCATGAGCCATTGTTTTTCTTCAAATTGTTTCCTTAGTGTGTCACCTGTACCTTGTTTCTTCCTATTAGTTTCTGTATATAACCGTCTGTTTCTTGTTGTGTCTTGGCCAAGTTGTGTCGTCTAGTTTCCCTGTGTGGGTCATTGGCTGTTTCAGTAGGTTGTTAGCTTGTGCATGTTTTCCCAATTTACAATTCGCTATTGCGCTTTGATAACTCACCTATATTTTGAGCAGTGTTACGAATGACTACGATTACTAAATCACCTACAATAAAGACATCAAAATGTACTTGCGCAGCATGACTACTTCATATTTGTAACTTGTAATTCTTATAACTTACTACACCTTCCTATAAATGAATGGGTCGTATAAATGTGGTAATAGTAACACATTTATTATAAAAAAAAAGGGTTTTCAGCTTCCGAGCATTTGTCATCAAATTTAACATCAATAACAAATAGAAGTAATGAGCACCCTTCTTTGGTGTAGGCTTGTAATATGATACTGGATCGGCAATTTGGTACGTTGTACATACAAACTCCGTGACATTTCAGTGCATGCGTAATTGGAGTTAGGAGAGAATGAGGTGATTGACCTTTAACTTATTTTGTCAGTTGTTTTTGAAGCGGTGCTTGTTTCTTTTTCCTTTTGGACAGTCGAGTGCAGAAAGGGCACTCCTCAGGGAGCGGGCTTGAATTAAAAAACACATACACGCACACACTTTTTGACCTGTCTGGAGTTATTATCAACCCCCACACACCATGGACTCTACAATCATCTGACAACTCATTTTACAGTGCAGACATTTCTCAAGCTTTACAGTCGACTAAGTGGTAAAAGTGTCAGTCTCATCTTCCGGAAGAGTACCACCAATTCTCTCCAAATCTGCTGTGAGAAGAAGCCAATGTTGGTCTGTCGCCTAGCAGCCTTGCCTCTAATCACCTGGCCTGTTAGCCAGGAAATCACAGAACCCATTCAGTACAAGACTAAAGGACAGAAGGAGCCCTTTAATGATTCGCTGATTCTGGCCAAACAGGTGATTAAACCACGTTTCTTGTTCTCCAGACACTACTCCTCTGTGTCCTAGTGATGGAAGAGCAGAAATAGCCATGGAGATAGATAGAGGGAGAGAGAAAATGAGGACGGGAAAAGGTGGGGGCGAGGGGCTCTTTTTACATAATCCAGGAATGTTAATATGCATAGCAAGACAGGAAGCTTTCCTCCAATAATCCAATCCAATATTCCTTTTTGAAACTCCCCCTAGATTATTCCTTGTTGAAACTCCCCCTAGATTTGATCTCCACACTTGCCTTTGCCATAGCTAATACTCGTTCTTAATCTCATCAATATCTGGTTAAGGCTTAGAACAAGTTGGAATTCTGTTGCACTTGTTTTATTATTTACACTTTGTGGACTGTAGTCTTGTGTACAGTGCCCTTGACTTCTTATTGACTTCTGTGTTGCACTACGGTCCTGGAGGCTCAATATTTCATCCAACTGTGTATGGGATATTTGATTAAAAATGGACTTTTGGTGACTGTGGACTGCACAGAATCAGAGCAGCACAGTGCTTGTCAGTATGCCTCAAGCAAGCTGATGGCAGAAAGATAGATGGACACACCGCCTTCTGACAGCACTACAGTCAACAAAAGAGCAGCTTTGGCACATGGCCGAGCCAGTGCAGCTTGCTTACCTGGCAGGTATGAATAATTATGCAGCTAATGCTGTCTGAGAGCCTGAGAGTGTGTGTAGGAGGAGTGAGCTAGTGAGAGAGAGATTGATATCTTCTGCCATTTCCCAGATTGCTCATTCATAATGAGCATCTAAATATTTTCTAGCATCGAGTGCTACATTAGCTTTCATTAATGTACATGATTTTATGAATACACACAAAGAAAAATATGCATATGTAAATGTTTAGCTATGTTTGACAAATTAATGTTTATCTATTTATACAGTTTGACAAGCTCCTAGCTAATAACCCAGCCTAAAAGGAGTTCTCAGTCTGGAGTAATGTTTCTGCAATTGCACATGTTGCACCATTTCAGCGTGTGTAATCTGCTTTAGTAAATTTGCTCTTGAGCTTCGAACAGTCAGTTTCCCAGACACATTTGTATGCTAGCCTTGAATTGAATCAGTGTTTTTTCTCCCTCCAAAATCCCTTTAAGTTCTGTACTAAGCATGAACAAATAAAAAATTTAAAAAGCATGTTACTGGAAAATTCCTTGAAATACAAAGCGTGTGGTATTTTATATCTATCTATCTATCTATCTATCTATCTATATATATATATATATATATATATATATATATATATATATATATATATATATATATATATATATATATATATACATGCATATATCTGTAGCAGATATGAAAGAAAATTAACCACACTGTCTAGCTATAAAGATAACATGCCCACACCTCTTTTATCTTCCATGTTCATCAGTCATCCATGCATAAAAAACAGCACAAATTTGCTGTTATTTATGGATCTGTTGCTATTAGATTGCATTTCTGTGTTTATGATGCAATTGTAATGTGTATGCCCTGCAGGCATGTGTTGGAGTTTTTCAGCTACTGCGGGTCTTACATCGTGCTTGTTTAATGTAATGCAGACTTCTTGATCTCACTTTATTTCAGCCAGTCATATTAATTCCTCTTGTCCTCTGGGTTTGGACCGAGTTGCTATTTTATTACCAGTAATTTGAATAATGTTGATTCTGTAATTATTATTGTCAGAAAATTCCGCACTTGTTCACATGTAGAATAACTAACAGGTTAAATATCTGGGAAGGTTGGAAAGGTTTGTTCAAATATTAGCCCACAATGGAAGCACATTTCCAATGGTGCCGTGTACCAAAGGGCAAAAGAACGTAGCACCAGAATGCTAGAACTTTGCTTATTCCAGTGGCCACTGGTCCAGAACCAAATGTTCCAGTTATATGGTTTTTGGTATCTGCTCAAGAAACATATGGTAATAGGGGCTGGGCAACTCTTTGTTTCTGATTGGTTGCACATACCAAATCAAACAAAGTATGACATCATATATCAAAGCAAAGACTTTAAGAAATCTTGTGAGCCTTCATTGTTCTAATTAGTTTGATTTCTACCAGTATAACCTGGTTGACCAAGTCACTAACCAATTAGACAAAGGGGGTGGGGGGGGGATATTGTTGTCACACAGGTCCAGAGCCCCAGCTTCGATCCTGAACTTGGGTTAATGCCTGTGTAGTAGGGTTTCCTCAAGGCTTCCTCCTCTGGTTTCCTCCCACCTCTGAAAAACATTGGAGGTGTATTGGTGACTCTAAATTGGCCCTAGCTCTGAATGTGTGAGTACATGTAATGAACTGGTATCAAATAGGGTGTAATCCTGCCATACAGTTGCAATCAAAATGATTCAAAGCCCATTGAAAATCAGGTTTACTGTCAAAATTTACAGACTTTCTGCTGTTTGCAATGAACAAATTGAAAGAAGAATGAAGAAAGAACACTCTGTCCACAAACAAGCATGGTGGAGGCTCGGTGATGCTCTGGGGCTGCTTTGCATCCTCTGGCACTGGAAACCTGCAGCGTTTTGAAGGCAAGATGGATTCATTGAAGTATCAGGAAATCCTAGGAGAAAACGTCACGCCATCTGTGAGGAAGATGAAGCTTAGGCATCATTGGACCTTCCAAGAGGACAATAATAACAAGCAAACCTCAAATTCCACCAAGGCTTGGTTGCAGAAGTCCTGGAAGATTCTACAGAGCCATCACAGGCACCTGACTTAAACCCCATAGAAAATCTCTGATGGGATTTGAAGAAGGAAAACCATCAAATCCTTTTGGAGGCCAACCCTTTACTTCAACTACTTAGCTTCATTTGTGCACTGTGCCAATAATTAGGTTAAGTTTCCTAGAAGTAGCAATTACTTCTGGTCAAACTTTTTGATGTCAAAAAAGACAACACAAACATTATTTTATCTCTTGGTTGAGAGCAAGACCATATTTAGCAAGACCAATGTCCAAGACTGAGTCAATTCCAAGTAGAAATAGCAGTAATCCCAAGACCTCAGAAGACATTTTGAGACTGTACTTGAGACAGAGTCCAAGACTGGATTCAAGTTCTACATCAATACATACAACAGATGGTTTCTCTTTTAGAGATGATACCAAGTAGAGGCTTTAGGACATTAAGAACCATTACTCATCCAAAGAACCCTTGAGAAACTCTTTTCTAAGAGTGTTTGTTTTTTACTTTTGTTGTCTTGAAGGTGGATTGATGATGATTCATCCCACTCAGTGGAAATGCTCTTCTGTTGCAGCTGAGTAGAGAACTTTCTGGGGTGAGCTCAGATTTTAGAAGTGTGGTATTGATAAGATTTCTCTGATTAGTTCTCATATTTACTCTCCTTCTCCTCTCTTTCTTTATGTATTCATTTTCCACACTCTGCTCTGTCTTAGTTTGTTTGGCACTGATAGGTCTCCAGAGCAGAAGAGAAGCAGTGAATGGGAAGAAACAGCAGGAACGAGCATGGCCATGAATATTGAATGAGCGACTTTTTATTCTACTGTGCCAACAAAAAGAGAAAGGCCACCTGGCTGCAAGGGTCTAGAGGGGCAAGACTGACTAGATGTGTGTGCATGTGCATGGGCAGGTGTGAAAGGTGTCACAGTCCCCTTTGATCTCTGAGGGAGTAAAACAGACGAGGGGTTGAGAGTAACAGAATGATAGAGGAAGTAGGTGATGAAGCAGAGCAGAGTGGGGGAAAGAGCTGAGAATGGAACAAGCTGGTGAGAGACATGGTAGAGGTTTGAAAGGAGAGGAGTTATCACACCTTCTGGGAGGCCTCACTTCACACATCCAATTATACAAGAGAGTGATGCCAAGTATAATAGAAGGAACAACATTGTTGTACCTTCCCTGATAGCTTTTTCTTGAGTCATATATTTAAGCACAGTCTTAACTGTTCATTTATTGGCACAAATTAAACTTTGTTCATACCTCCAGCGATAACTAGGCATGATATTGAATGGGAGAGCGTAATGCACACATGAACTCTATGGAATCACCTTACATGACCGTCTATGATTGACTACAGCATGGACTAGAAAAGAAATCAATCCCAGCCACTATTTTATACTGTACCAGTCTGTGAATTTTTCCTTATGACCACTAACAGTGGTGGTGTTTATGCACAGCAAAATCTCCAGTGTTGGTTTCACACAAAGAGTGTTGAATTTACACCCTACAGTGTTTATATAACTCCATTGGACACAAATGAACACTCTGGGTGTTAATTCAACACTAGGGATTTTACTGTGTAGTTAAAAAAAATCAGTTATATATAATACAATTTAAGCCATTTGTTAGCAGTAAATATGATGTGCGTGGTTAACAAAACAACATCTTGTTATTTTCTTCTTGAAAGAGAGTCCATTTATATCATATTTATAGTTTCTATTTTACCTCAATACAAAACGACCATTGATTATATCCATCCAGCGATCCATTTTCCATATCACTTATCTTCTATACCAATTACCACCTGGAGCCTATTCCAGGTGCCAATCAGCCTACAACACATCTCTTTGGGCTCGGGGAGGAAACCAGAGTACCCGGAGGACCCCAATCCCCCCAATATTATATTATATATAAGAAAACAAGAAGAAAAATTCTGTTTGTCCTGAAATGATGACGGTATAATTTGACAGCATCATCTTGAACATTGCAAATTGCCCGAGACAAATGACATTTTTTTGTTTGGTTAAAGCTGTATGGCAATACTCCATCTGTATAGTGCTTCAAGTATCCATATCTTGGTCTGCACCAGAAGGGGTTTTATTTCCACTAAAAAAAAAAAAAAGAAGAAGAAAAAAGAAAAGGAAGTCAGCATGGTTTCCTCAAGCTCAGCTACATCACATTTACATTTATTCATTTAGCAGACGCTTTTATCCAAAGTGACTTACAAATGAGAAAATACAAGCAAGAATGAGAAAATACAAGCAATCACTCGAGTTGTATCATTCTGAATAATGTATTGTATTCGGTTAAATCCCAAATCAGACACTGATATAAGTACAGACCGTAAATTTTTTTTTTTTTTTTTTTAATGCCCAATGTGAAGTGTTCCAGTTTGATCTAGCCTTTTATCTCTATATCAAATCCTTGAGACATATAAGTCTCATATTCTCTCAGCTGCTCTAAAGGCTCAGACGTTTCAATCTCCTCATATATCACTCGATTTTAATCTTGATGCGACGGTTGACTCTGGGGTTCATTCCCAAGACTGTAATGTAGAAATGCAAGGTGCTTCTGTATAACAACCCCCCCCCCCCCCCCCCCCCCACACACACACACACACACACACAGACCATCCTACAGACTGATTCATACATCTATACCATCTATGCATACCTATGAACACATATTCCCAAGTTCTGAGAAGTGCAGACAAATGTTTCCCCTTGAAATGAGAATTGATTTTCCAAAACCCCTTCAGACACGCACACATACATATCTCAAGCTTGTATTCTGCTAATCTTGTAGTAAAGAGAGGCGAGACAACCCAGTGATGGTTAGCACAAGTGGGCTGAAAGCCAAACCAGGTAGAAAGGGGGGCGAGGGAACATTCAGGCAACATTCTGCTGGGCATCGTTGATCTGATTTTCACATCGTGTTAATGCATGTGAATTAGAAAAAAACCTGTGTGGCCAAACACACTGCACAAGGCCAGAGTGTCTTAGCATAGCGTCATCACTTTATTACTAGCAACGCTACGTGCTTGGAATGTTAATGACCCTGTTTATCTGCAGTACTAGAATGTAGTAGTTCCCAAACCTGCTCCTGGAGTGCAATTGTTTTACTTCCTACAAATAAACAGCTAGTTGAAAAAGGCTTTGTGGGATTGGATATGGTAGTCCTGGGAAAACACCACCATGACCAGGAAAGGAGTTTACCACAACCAGAATTGGGAACCACTGGCATATTGTGGCATGATTACCAAATTAACATTACATATGTTGATTTATTTTCTATACCTGCAGCTCAGGCTACTGACAAGCTATACCCACTACTTACACGGGGTCTAACTGATAAACAGCTTAAAAACATGCTGTTATTTAACAAGGAAAAATGTACAACCATTGATATGTGAAGTGAAGTGTTCTGTAAAATGACATTTATTTACCTCCATATGAGTGATTTGTTTATTCCACCACAGGAAAGTCTTCAGGACATTGTGGTTTCTTGGTAACATGACAAGGTGTGCTATTTTGTCCTATTAACTCCAAGCGAGAGAAAGTACAGAGGGGCTGTTAAGGGAAGGATGTTTATAGCTTTATTGTGTTTATAGTGACAAGAGCAACTAACAGTTAGTATGAACTCCTTTAACAACATTAAATGTAACTGTACAAGGATAATTAAAAAAATATGACGACCTAATTAACATTGGGATAGTAACAGTAACTCCATCCCATTGTTGTCATGTTTTATTCATGACTTATTTTCTGTTTATTTGTTATTTCCTTATTTTGTTTCTGAGTCATTTTTGCTTCATATTTGAGAATCTGTCTGGATCTCTGTCTATTTCTCTTTCTCTCTGTTTCTTTCTCTCTTGCTCTCTCTCTCATCCTGCTGTGCTGTGAAATGCGCTCTCGAGAGGCATGAAGGAGAGATCAGGAGAAAAGTGGGTGGCCTCCTTTTCTGTGTTTTAATCCACGACAAAAAAACACTGTGCTAAATGAGAGAGAAAAACAGAGGTGTGAGAATTAAACCAATTCAACCCGGTTAAAACATTTATGCAATTAAGGTGTCAAGTGATGCCATATCATGGTAATTTCTTAATCACTGACCATGGAAATGCACCACACTCTGCCTCTTTATGTGTGGGTACATGTGTGTTAGCTCATCTGCACCAATTCACCACTGCAGAAATCAAAGCAATGCCACACAGCCAGACATACAGAGACTCTTTAGTGTCCCACAGTCTATTTTGTTCCATTTGCCTTAATCAGCCTAGCATGCATGATGTTCAAAATGTTGGTGAATGTTCAAAATCATTTTGGTGTTACTTTGTGGATATCATGAGTGCAGCCTTGGGTTGAATTGTAATTCATTTGGACTACTCTAGTTCTTGGACTTTGTTTTTAGGTTAGGATGGCTGGGAAATGATCGACCCCTTTCACTACAGTCTATAAATAAACTAGATCGTGTAGTCATGGCAGAAATTGGAATATATTTAAATTCATTTACTCCTAATCTTGAAATAAGTCAAAGTTGAAGACTTTCTGCTTTAATTCAAGGGGTTTAACAAAAATATTGTATTAACCGTTTAGGAATTACAGTCCTCCATTTTCACAGGTTCAAAAGTAATTGGACAAACTGACAGAATTATAAATATAAGGACTATTTTTAATACTTGGATGCGAATCCAATCAATGACTGCCTGAAGTCTGGAACCCATAGACTTCACCAAATACTAAGTTTCCTCTTTCTGCCTTCAGTTTTGTTTTCAGTAAGTGAAAAGCATGCTCAGTTGGGTCGAGGTCATTGCACATTTTAAGAAATTTTTATTTCTTTGTCTTAAGAACCTTAAGAGGTTGCTTTCATTTTATGTTTTGGGTCATTATCAGTTTTGCAGCATTTCACTGAATCTGAGCAAAAAGTATAGCTCTATACACTGCAGAATTCATCCTGCTACTTCTATAAGCAATCACATCATCAATAAACACCAGCAAGCTAGTTCCATTGCCGTAACACTCGCTCCACCATGTTTGACAGATCATGTGGTATGCTTTGGATCATGAGTCCTTTCATTCCTTGTCCATACTCTGCTTTTCCCATCATTCAGGTACAAGATAATCTTGGTTTCATCTGTCCAACGAATCTCGTTCCAGAACTGAGCAGGCTTTTGGAGGCTTTATCTCCTTAATTTGTCATGAAATAAACAGCGAAACAGGCCACACATGACCATGAAACTGCTTAGCAGGCAATTGTCCAATTACATTTGAGCCTGTGAAAATGGAAGGATTATGTAAAAAAAAAAAAAAAAAAAAAAAAAAAACTGTTTAATTGCAATATTTTTGTTCAACCCCTTGTACTAAAACTGAAAGTCTACACTTCAATCATATCATGATTGCTTCATTTCAGATCCATTGTGGTGGTGTACAGGGGTGAAAATGTGAAAAATGGGTCACTGTCCAAATACTTATGGATCCGGCTGTAGATTACATTGATCGATCTAATTCGTGCTGTTAAATCTGTAGGAATTACGAATATAGCGTGGAAGTTGCCTGATGCTGGAAATATATAAATTTACAAATATAATTATAGAGACATGTAGAAAGTAGAGATTTATTGGAAGTAAAAGTCAAAAGTATTAGGTGTATAAAATATCAAGGCCACAAGTTAAGTTTCATGGTTGTGAAGTACTCTAGGCAACGATCATGTTTTTAAATGGAGTGAGATAAATGTGTTTGTGTGTTCATATGTTTGGGTGTGATTTTTATGTTCTCTCAGAAGTGTTCAGCATCAGTCTCGGGCAAAAACCTCTCACTTAAGCCGTAACATTTCAGTAAATGAACACTTTATCCCTAATCAGAATTCAGTTTCGATACGCACTGTTTGCCGAAGCACCCGGCTTATATTCTCATGCATGATTTACTCGCATGAGTCATCACACTTCTGTTAGCTCCTAAAGCAAACACAGCACGATGGCCAATCACGAATTAACTCTTTAATTAACCTCTTGGAATCCCATTACTTTTAATGTTTCATTCATAGCATTGTTGTAAATGGCATTGGCGACAGGTGTATAATCCTGTTTATAGCTTTCATATTCAATAAAGTCTTTCTGACTCGTAGTAAAAAGGGATTCATTTCTCAAACGGCATTATGCAATACGTTAATGACTTACTGCTAAGTCTACACTTGAAAGAGTAGTTGAAAAGAAAGTGCATAAAGAAGCCGGTCACTAGCCGTAACACTGACTAAGCCTGCAAGTGGAGGCACGGAGCCAAGATGGCCGCACTGTCTGTGGCAGCTGTGTTTTCCTCAGCACTCATTAGTGTGAGTGATATCTTCGAGTGGCTCGTAATTATTGGATCTGTCCGGCATGCTCACCTCAAATGTAAACAACATTTATTTTTCCCAGTATGTATTCTGTAGCTGTGAAATATTCTCCCCGTCTTGTCATAAAATTCACTGAACTGTGCATTTAACATGGTGTACGTGTACAAGAGAGTGCTGTTAGGCTGTACCTATGACTTTAAGCTCACTGTGTGTGAGTAGTGATAGAGTGATGATTATCATCTGTCAGAGATGATGCGTCGTGAACAGACTGGAGTGCGAATCACTGAGACGTAATCGTCTTCACTGGAGCCTGTAGAAGCACCATTTACATCTAACACACCTCACTACACTGCAAACCCGATGCAGGAAACCTCCTTCAGTCTCGCTCGCTCTATTTGTCCATTTTCCCGTCCTGTTATTACAGTGTTTCTGTTTCTAGCTGGCTAACATCATTTCTGTCATCCATTTACCTCCTTTTCTTTCTTCTTTCTTTTTGCCCTCTTTCCTTTATTGCCTGACCTTTCAGATTTTTTCTGGCTGATTGAATCATCCAAGTGTCCAGGAGATTTTGGAAGGAGTCCTTCCTCTGTTGCAAGCCTTCACCTTCCATGTCATCTATCCATTCAATAATTCAGTGCTCCCCGGCGTCCTAAAGCCACCTGTGTCTCTCACCTTCCCTCATCTCTTTCAGTTCTTTCACCGCTCCTGCTTGCCCCAGCTCTCTTTTTCTGCCTTACCCAGTGGAACACACCTAGTTCTTACACTGTCTTGAATCAGAGGAGTCTCTTGACATTTCCTAAAGGGGTGCGTTGAAAATGTCTGAGTTAGAAAACTACCAGCCAACTCTCAAACATAACTAAAAATAATAAATATTACTTCTTAGGGCTGGCTGGTATAAGTGGGCTCACAGGGCTAAGTCTTCTCTCTCTTTGAAGAGAATTTTTTTTTTGACCTACGTGTAATCGTTTTTGTTGTAAACAAATGGCTTAAAGTTTTTTGACTTTTGTAGAACCAGGAACAACAGCACCACCAACGGTTCTGACTAAAAATACACAGAATTATATGAATCAGGCTTAGGGCTGATTTCTTTCTGCACAGACTATCATTAATTGTTGGGTCAAATATACCGATTAAAAAGTATCTTTAATAGAGAGCGTGAGAACGGCTGAGCTGAGAGCGCACAGCAGTATTATCTAAAATATAAATAAGCACAAGGCCTTGTGATTTGAGCAGTTCAATTCTGCAAGCACTGAGCACTGAGTCATGTGTTCTTGCTTTCTGCTTGCTCACTGTTTCATTTTTGAGACAGGCACGGGACATTTTTCTGAGCGGGCATAAGACGTATGTTCACACAGCTATGATTGGTGACACTGAACCAATACCCTTTATGCTAGAAACAAAGCTTGAGCGTATTTCCAAAAATGGCCGGTTAAACACACAGTACGTTTACAGTTATTGAAGTTTTTAGTGTTTTCATGTTCTCCCTGTGCTTTGGGGGTTTTCTCCAGGTACTCTGGTCCAAAGACATGCATTGTGGGCTGATTGGCATTTCCAAATTGTCTGTATTGTGTGAATATGTATGCTATTGCACCCTGCGATGGATTGGCACCCAGTCCAGGGTGTCCCCTGCCTTGTGCCCCAAATTCCCTGGGATAGGCTCCAAGCTCCTCCACGACTCTGTGTAGGATAAGTGGAATGGAAAATGGATGGATGGACATTCTTATGCAAAGATAAGTAAAATAAACCATTAAAGAACATCTATCATGACAAGCCATCACTTTCCACATCTATACATAAAGCAGTATTTACTTTAGGCTAGAATTTCTACCACGTTAATGTTTCTGTCAAGCATTAAAGAGAGCTTGGGGAAACTGGAGGGCCAATTGCATCAAGTGAAGAACTTCTAAATGAGCAAGTAAGTGCTCTTTTATGGGCCCTCAGAGTCAAGGGGACCTCATTTAGTGCCCTCTCGTCCAACTGTGCTATACACTATGGGGCCTCTCACAGACAAGTGGGCAAAAGAGGGATGGAGAGTAGGAAAAAACAGTGTAACAGCTGTGATCAAATTTAATTTGTACTTTGTATGTGCTAGGTCAGAGTATTGATTCTTGAAAAAGTCAACAGGTGTTATTTTTTCCCCCTTCCAGTATCTTCACTTTCCTTCCTCCCTACTCAGCTCGTCTAGGGCTTGATGCCCCTGGCTGTTCTGTCTGGAGTGCAACAAACACACCTTTGTTTGCACAGCAACCTCTTCATATGCAGGATCTCAGAGCCTTAAGCAAATCTTCAGAACACTTTTTTAACCCTATCGATCTCAGCCACACTCTGCCTTTCTCTTTTTTTTGACTTCACTCATGTGACCTCTCTCATTTTTTTGTCTGTTAATGCAACATCAATCTCTATCATCAGAAAAAATGCATTGGATTCCTACCAAGAAGGAGAATAGCTGGTAAGAATTCTCTATGAATACAATGAATACTAACCCTAATTGCCACATACTAGGTGTTTGTTTTTCACACCAGTTTGTGTAAACCTTAGAGACTGTTGCGTGGGAGAATCCCAGGAGATCAGGAGTTTTTGAAATACTCAAACCAGTTTGTTTGGCACCAACAACCATGCCAGGGTCAAACTGGTAAATTGCTGTGGTGTAAGAGGAATAAAACATTTTGGGAAACCCTGTTTTTTGTAAAATGATCAACTTTAGGGTGGTAAAATCATACCATTTATCATTATTGTCCTATAAGGGGCATTGTGGCTTAGTGGTTTTCCTCAAGTTTGCATGTTCTCCCCGTGCTTCAAGGGTTTCCTCCGGGCACTCCTGTTTCCTTCCACAGTTCAAAGTTGTAGGCTGATTGGCATTTCCAAAATTTTCTAGAGTGTGTGTGTGCATGCAATTGCACCCTGCGATGGGTTGGCACTCCATCCAGGGTGTCCCCCACCGTGTGCCTTGAGTTAGTTTCCCTAAATTTTGTCATGTTATACTCCTTACATCGGTATCATAATCTATCTCTAATCTAAAAACGGTCTGTTCTATTTCAGCTTAGTTTGAGTTCACCATAGAGGTGTTTTGTTTGTGGGGTTTTTTTTGAGAACCACATGGCCATAGAGTACTTCAGCATTCTGCTGCAAAAAGGCAGAGAAACTTCATCTTTTTCATGGTTCAGGCTTCAGACATTTGTGGTATTCTATCTCAATCATCCTTATATAACTGCCTCTTATCCGTAACCCTCATATATATTATACATGTCTCCCAGACGTCAGTAAGACATGCCACGGCTGATGGTGGCTTTGTGCATGGAGAGTTGAAGTGTGGGTAAAAATGGCAGAGGTGTCAAGGCCCTTGCATCAGGGCTTAACAAACCAGCAGTGCATTAAATAGGAAGCTAGCCAAGCGTAAGGGACAATCATTGAGGTAAGCTTCTGCAGTCCTCAGAAAAGAGAGGATGACAATTCACCTCCAAGAACCACTGGACCAGCGTAGAATTGGTCCTAATAGACTTTACATGGAAATCTATTTTCATAGGATTACGAAGGCAACTGAAGGTTCTTTGGAGGCTCGGAAGAGATTTGACTAAGGAATTGCACTATGGTAATTGAAACATTGTGACAAATAGGTTTCTTTTAAAGAAAATCTTGGCAAAATCCACTCAGCAAGCTTTGAGAGCTATTAGTCGACATGCTCTTTTATAAGTGTTCATAGAGTCCTCAAGTGAATTTGAATGAATTTGCCACTTTTGGCAGATTTCAGCTTCACCAATTTGATCACGTAACTATTTGTTCAATTCACAAAGTCTTATTCCTTAAATATTAAGACGTGAAGATAAATGCCAAATGCAATGATTGGAAAGTTATTTGGAAATAAGTGATGCCACGCCATTGTGGATATTAGCACTGCTTATAGTTTGGATTAGAGTTTGAATAAAATAGATCAAATGTCCAGTTTCCATGACACTGTGCCCCTGTGATTCCTGTTCTTGGCTGACTGGAGTGGAACGCAATGAGGTTCTCTGCTATTGTAGACCATCTGCCTCAAGGTTCAATATGCTATGCATTCTGAGATGCTTTTCTGCTCACCATGGTTGTAAAGAGTGGTTATTTGAGGTACCATAGCTTTCCTGTCAGCTCGAACCAGTCTGGCCATTGTCCTCTGACCTCTCTCTTCAAGAAGGTGTACAGATGTTCCTAACCGCTAAGTTTGGGAGATCTTTGGGATCTTGGGAGAATCAGCTCTCTGGAGAAACTACTATCAGATCTATTGCATTTTACTGCCACCTGCTCTGATTTTTATTGGTTTTAAGATAGCAGAGGTTTACAAAGCCCTACAATGTGCATGTACTTCTACATCAAAACTAAAGATAAGTGTGGCGACACTATAGATATACACATTACCCAAAACACGAGCATTCATTGCATAAACTCCTGTCCCCCCAAGTCCTCTGTCTCCAACAAATGGACAACAAATTAAACAATGACTTCCCCTGTGGCCTTTCATATGACATTAAAATGACATTTACAACCTGTTTTGCTCATTACAGCAGGAGACGCTGGGGATCTGGACAGCCCGTCTTTTCACCACAACCTGCTAAGCTGCTAGCCATGGTGCTAATCACTAGCTTTCAAAGCAATTACCACTAATTGTATGGTTGTGGAATGTGTATAGCTAGCTAAAATATGATGCTACATTTGTAGGCACATGTGGGACTGATTCAAGTGAATGAGAATGTGAATACACAGACACACGCGTGCATTAAGAGGGGTTTTATAAGAGAGCCGTACTGAAGTGTTTGCCCATGCTCAGGGCCAAGCAGCAGCTGGGAAAGCGTGCTAATGTTGGCACTGGTAATTATTCATAACAGGCAGAGCTGATTGGAAAGAGCAACTTCATTACCAAGTCGCAAAAGGCACTGTTGAGACACAAAGGCAGGTGATAAGACAAGGGAATAGCACAAGAGCCACCGATTTTTGAAACTCATTAGCTCAACTCTTCACTCTTAATTACTCTGGAAATTACACACAAAACTTGTGGATTTCTTTCTTTGACCGTCCATGTGTCCCACAATCAAGTCATTAAGGAAATCTACACCTTGTTCTCTAACACAAATGATTGGTTATTAAGATGCATAGAACCGTAAGGGGCATCTAAACCTTCAGAGCATACATGTATCCCTTTTTTTTTAATTCCAGGTCCCTAGAGTGCTCATTTGTTGGATAATCACTTGCTGAGGCCTACCAACGCTGTTATTATTAAAATATGAATAAAACATTCGTTAACGTGTGCTGAGCCTTTAACGAGCTGTGGTGGGTTTGTCCTAAAAGTCATAAAATAGCTACCTGAGAGCTAGTGCTCTCTTCATGGTGTTTGAAATATAAAAGAAGTTCTGTGTGCATGCATATTTAATCCTAAAAAAACAATATAATGAAAGGAGACAACGATTATCTGAGTGCAGCCCCCCTGATGTCAGTGTCAGGAACTTAGGCAGTCTAGCAGCCAGGGAGAATACTCATGACCCACTCAGGACCGTAGACAACAGACAGATTAATGAATAAGTGGAGAAGTGAAATGGTGAGACGAGCCATCATTAGTCTGAGAGCTAATCTGGGCAGCAGGTTTGGAGAGGATCACTCGTATGGAGTTTAATTAGTCCACCACATGCCTGTTTTTTTTTTTTTTTTTTCGAACACGAGAGACAGAGCAGGGGGAATGAAAGAAGTGGGGCAGAGAAAGAGAGCGTGACCTGAACTTCCATGGAAAACAAAAAGATACACAGCTATCAGATCTGGCAACCCACACAGTACATTTTTGATAGTCTATTCACAAATCACTTTTCTAAGGTGAAAACCGGAGTGTGAATACGGTAACCTCGTCTGTTTTTGTTAAGATATAGCCACTTTCTGATTATTTTGTCTGAATATTTTCTAATATAGTTAACTGATGTAAAACATGTGCGCATTCATAGATTTTATTGCACATTATATTGCAATATTTTGGCATATTTTTTGATAGCTAGCTTACACTAGCATAATCCAATCTTAAATTAAAGTTGGTATGTCTGAGATATAAGGTACACTGAACAGTTTAGTGCACTATATGCTATCTCACTGATTGATACCTGGATTCGAGTAGCACCAAGTCCATTAGCTTGGGTTCAGCTTAGACCAAATTGAAGAAACACGATGGAAAGATGTGAAGATACAGAGATGGTTGCAGTCTAATGGAGCATCTGTTAGCATCTAACATTTCTGATGTCACCCCAGATATGCAGTATAGGTTAACAATGCGAACATAGACGCTAGTACCAATCGATTAGCATGTAATTTGTATAACAGTTAATTAAGGTTTTTGATTAAATTGTTACTTTACTGGAAACGTTTTCCACATAAAAAAAAAATCATCATTTCTTATCAGCCAGAGTGACTTCAGGTTGTCTTGGTAGCATTATCATCCTGATTACGATTGGCAGGGCCTAATCCCTAGACTATCCCGTGATTAGTTTCACGCAGAGATGGAGAGTGGCAGGACTGTCTACTAGACACTCGGGGGAGAAACTGAGCTATTTAAACAAGCTTTAAAGCTTTATGGCCTTCTGCTTATGAAGATAGATGGGCAGAAGAAGTGTGAATGAGGGCAAGCTACTGTGCTGCAATATTTCCAGGATGCTTTAGGTGTGATTTATGAACCAAGAGACCAGAGATGCCAGACAAAGTCTTCAGAAAGAATTTTACAAGCCAGCATGTGTCAGGGGCAGGACAAAGTGGGGTAGAGGAAAGGTGTAGAGCTTCAGCAGTGTGTCGCACCTTGTGGCTATGCTCATTGGTCTTTTTTATCAGGTAAATGTATGACTTACAGTGTTGTGAAAAATGATTTTTTGTGTACAGCTCATTCGTTAGATATTCAAAACGAAATACAACATAAAACAAATGCAACCCGAGTAAACACACAATACAGGTTTTTTTTTATTGAAAAAGTTGCCCAGGCCCTGAAGCAGTAAAACATCCCCACACCATCACACTACCACCACCATGCTTGTGGAATTCTGTGTTTGGCTTAGGTCAGATGTAACGGGACCCCTGTCTTCCAAACAGTTCCACTTTCAACTCATCAGTCCCGTTATTGATGCAAGAGAGGCCTGTAGTTCCTTTGATGTTGTCTTTGGCTCTTTTGTGACTTGCTGGATGAGTCATTGCTGTGCTCTTGGAGGAATTTTGAAGGTCGGCCACTTCTGGGAAGGTTCACTACTGTGCTGAGTTTTTCCATTTAGAGATAATGACTCTCACTGTGGTTCTTTGGAGTCCCAGAGTCTTTTATAATAGCTTCGTAACCCTTCCCAGACTGGGTTACTGGGTAAGACCTTTTAACCTTTTAACCTTTCAACTTCACGCTGTTGAAAAAGTTCTATTTAAGTGTTGATTTGATTGAACAGGGTTTGCAGTAATCAGGCCTGGGTTCGTCTAGTCCAGTTGAACCCCATTATGAATGCAGTTTCATAGATTTGGAGAATTAATAACTGTGGGGGCAAATACATTTTCACACAGGCCCAGTTGGTATAGGATAACTTTTTTTGCTTCAATAAATAGCGTTATCATTTAGAAACTGTATTTTGATTGCGTTTGTTTTATCTTAGATTTTGTTTTAATTTCTGAAACAATTTCGTATGACATATACACAAAAACAGAAGAAATCAGGATGGGGCAAATACTTTTTCATAGCAGTGTAGGACATAACCCTTCTATAGCTATGCACAGGCATGATAAAAAAAAAAATTAAATCCTATTTGCACAGTATGATTTCACTAATGATTTTATTAACTGTTGGTTAATAAAATGCACTAGATCAAGTGCTATTCTGTAAACAGATGATTAATGAAGGTGGAATTAACAAGTTTGGGACAGTTTTCAAAATGTTTTTTACATTAACTTAACTGGTAGAGGGAGTGTTCAATGGCATACTTGTTTGACCTTTGGCAACATGTTCTTTTTTGAAAATTCAGTATCTTAAACAGTCTGGCTTAATAAAACATGAATTATTTTTCTTTTACTTCCTTATTTAACACAATGAATTCTAACCAGATAGTCTTCTGATATAAAGCAAACATAAAAACATTTCCTGTATCTATCATACTTGTCATGTAATGGAGGCTGAGAGGGAAGCAAGTGCGGGTAACGTAGTTTAATGAGAAGACAAATCCATGTGGTTAGGCAGAAATTAATAACCATAGACAGGCAATGGTAAAATGCTCCTGAAAACAATTCAAACTAGGCAAGGCAGAGATTCAAAGTCGAGGGAATAACAAAATCAAAAAACCGGAGCAACGACACGAGGTAAAGGCCTGGTAAACGACAGAGACAAGTCAACTGAGCATATACTTCACCATGGCTGTGTGAGAGTCTCTTAAGTACAGTAGTGTGGTGTGATAGAAAACAGGTGTGTGTGTGTGTGTGTGTGTGTGTGTGTGTGTGTGTGTGTGTGTGTGTGTGTGTGTGATTAGTTTTCAGAAGAAGGTGACGTGTCTGTGTGTTCCATTGGGAGTCTTAGTTGTCGGCCATGTTTGTAGTTCGTGGTGCATTCTGGGAAATGGCGTTGCTGGTTTGCCATTACTCTTTCACTCTTAAACCTCTTTCATCTTTTGTGTTAGTAATAAAGCTTCTGAAAAATGAAATTAAAGGCTCCTGAAATCATATTAATTACCATGTCATTCCAAGACAGCTGGCTTTGCACTGATTTAAATTCTCCCTTTTAAAAAAAAAATAGAAAGGCAGGGAAGATTAGGTGGTGTTATATACTGAAGCTTGTAATCGCTTGCATGAAGAAGATACGATGGAGAGGAAGATTGGGGCTGGAAGGAAAGAAAAAGAAATATATGACTCAATCATCATGCTTTGGTCGTTAATTGAACATTGATGGAACAGGGCTTAAATCTGGAGTGATATGAAATTAGGCTCCTGTTGTATGCCACAGCAACAGATATGTGATGTTAAATGCTAACAGGGCTAACATCTTTTTCAATAACAACACTAATTCTTCCATGGCATTTCGTCTTCCATTTCTTCTGGAAAAAAAATGTCGCCTGGTGTTTTTCCAATCTTCAGCTAACTAATTTGAGTGAGCCACTTGTCTGACAGGAGTGGAACCTGACGTGATCTGCTTTTTTAGTATATCCACCTCAAGGTTTGGCATGGTGTGTGTTCTGAGATGCTTTTCTGCTCACCATGGTTGTAAAGAGTGGTTATTTACATAAACTTCTTGTTACCTCAAACCAGTCTGGCCATTCTCCTCTGACCTCTCCTTCAACATGGTGTTTCTGCCTGCAGAACTGGATGGTTTTGTTGTTGTTGCTGTTGTTTTCCACACCATTCTGTGTAATGTGTAAACTCTAAAGGCTGTTCTGTGTGAAAATCTCAGGAAGTCAGCAGAACTACTCAAACCAGCCCATCTGGCACCAACAAATACCATGCCACACTCAAAGTCACTTTGTTTTTACCTCTCACACTAATGTTTGAAGCTCTTGACCTGTATCTGCATGATTTTATGTATTGTGCTGCTGCCGCGTGATTGGCTGACTCATATAACAAATAGTATTATTTAGCCTTTTGTATCTACAAATCAATAAATGTTGTCTAGTTGTATGCATTTTCATCTAAACAACATGTTTATGAGTCTGAGGTGATAAACAGCTTAGAGTAGAATGTCATCCATCCATCCATCCATCCATTTTCCATTCCACTTATCCTACACAGAGTCATGGGGAAGCCTGGAGCCTATCCCAGGGAATTCAGGGCACAAGGACACCATGGATGCCAACCTAATCCAGGGCACAATCACACACACACCCATTCACACACTACAGACAATTTGGAAATGCCCGTCAGCCTACAATGCATATCTTTGGACAGGGGATGGAAACCGTAGTACCCGGAGGAAACCCCAAGGCACGGGGAGAACACGCAGACAGGCAAGGCAAACGTACTAACCACTAAGTCGCCCCCAAAAATCTCATAATTATTATAATAAGTGTAATTTCGCCATGACATGAATGCACAGTAATACATTGTAATAAAGTTGGCAATAGATTACATGCTATATGTGATGCTGAACTAGCCTTGGAGACATCCTAATTCAAAACAGTCGCATTTAGTATATTATAATGCAATCTGTAAATGCATATGGGATGTTTTGATCTCATAATGCACCATTCTTTCGATCTCACCCACACATTGAATCAATCCTGTCTTGTCGCTTTTTATTCTGCTGTGATCTTCCCTTCGCAAACACACCATTAGTAAAGCAAAAAAAAAAAAAAAAAAAAAAAAAAACAAGCTCTATCCTCTTTAAGATGATATGAAAAAACTGTCGTGCAGGATGTGATGGGATCGTAAGCCTTTTAGTTTCTGCTACACAATGTTGGCAGCTCAGTAATGGAACAGCATTACTTTTTATATTTTCGCCTAATGAACTGAAACAGCGGTGAGAGACTAGTCCCAAATAATGCACATACATTTGCTGGTAAACAGGATTTTACGACGGTTTTGTTTCTGCCTTTCCTGAACAAAGGGGCGTGAAAGAGCTTTATCATTCATATTATTTTTTTTTAGAGTGGAGGGAAAAGGAGGACAGTCAAAGAAATGAATTAGGAATGAAATAGACAGCGGGAGAGTACCTGCTCTTTGAAGTGCCACTACTCCATGCTACAGATCAGCAGGAGACAGAGAGAGAAAAAAGTAAAAGAAGAAAAGGGATAAGAAGAGTGCAGAAAGGGAGGGAAACATTTAAATAATTCAGTGTTTTAGAGTAAGCTGAAAATTACACACAATTTTACACGGTAGCTAGTACGGACGGCTAGTATAAATACGCCAGTGGGGGTATGTAAGGTTTTAAGTTTTGCCTCGACATCATTTTATTTGCTATCATATATATCTGATGTCGGAATATTTTGGATTTGGTGGAAACAAGCGCACCGATGGTCATAAGACGGAAAAAGAAAACACAATGTTGAGACTGGGGCTTGAGATTCATGCAGCCTATCAGTGACAGTCATGTCAGTACATCACAGAATGGAACAAAACGTTTACGTTTGATTTTCATTCTTTTCAGCCCATCTTTACAGGGGGCAGAGTGGTTTAGTGGTTAGCACATTTGCCTCGCACTTCTGAGGTCGGGAGTTCAAATCCTGTCTCTGTGTGTGGAGTTTGCATGTTCTCTCCTTACTTCGGGGTTTCCAGGTACTCCGGTTTCCTCCCCAGTCTAAAGACATGCCTTGGAGACTGATTGGAATTTCCAAATTGGCCGTAGTGTGTGAATGTGTGTGGTTGTCCCCTGTGATGGGTGGTGACCCCTGCCTTGTGCCCTGATCAAATTGGTACAATTTTACCATTTGTTGTATTTGAATGAAACATGGTGTTAACCCAGTAGAGTATTATGGACTTGATATACTTTTTAAAAAATAAAATACAAACGTAGCTGCCAACTGTCTTTAAATCCAATCAAAGAGACTTTGTGATATAATACATTGCTCAACCCTTATACTTTTATTTGTCCAACTACTGAAAGATATTAGATTTTCGCCTCCCTTACACAGCAACTTGCTTCAAATAAAAAAGTCAGTGATGTGCTTGTTATAAAATACCATCCAATTCCTGATTTTTAACATCTGATCTATGTTTCAGTCTGATCTACTCATTCAGTAGGGAGTAAAATTAGCAGAAATGAGAAAGACGCTATGAATATCGACTCATGCCCCGTCACAAACGCCACACGTGTAGTTTTCTGTTCCACATGTTTTTTCCGGCCCATGTAGTGTATAAGGCCATAGAGTGGCCCATTTCTTATTTTGGAATTTAAAAGAGGTCACAAGCACCCTCTATGCACATTTAAAGCACCCTTTGGTGAAATCAGCATTCATACAGACTCATCAAAAACACAAGACGCGGTGTAATTTTAAACCAGGATCAGTCACAGAACCATTATTTTTGTTGACATTGGAGAGCAAAATGGCAGATGCAGCAATATCAAAGCAATGAATAATTTGGGGATTGTTCAATTCTTTTGTCTGGTTGATTGGATTATGGTAGGACAGAGAGGTATGTGTTTAATCTCTTCTTTCCAAATTCAAACCAGATGAAAAGTTCCAGTTCCAAAATTATGAAACTTACCATTATAAACAAGCATTTTATGTAGCAAGAACATCACAAATTTTATTTGAATACCCCTGATCTATAGCCTACTTACTTGTCCCATGCTGTACAAGTGGCTAAAGTTGATTGTCTGATAACTTCATTTGTATTAACTTGCTTTAGAAATTCTTGAAAGTACAGGATCTTATATGCTGAGCTGTGCCTTTTGCTTCCCTTATAGTACATACTCACTTTCTTGCTCTCTCTCTCTCTCTCTCTCTCTCTCTCTCTCTCTCTCTCTCTCTCTCTCTCTCCTAGAAGGGTTTCTCCATGGGCCTCTCCAGATGTTTAACAGATGGAAAGAAAAGAGCAAGAGATTAAAAAATACATTTAAATAAAGAAATAGAGCCTCTGAGATAGCGCGAGACTGACAGAAACAGAGAGAGCGCTTGATAATAGAAGTGCATAATGGAACGATAAAGCTAATAATAAAAATGTCAGGCATGCGTAGAATTCAAAAGGGATCCTGGGGGAAAAAAAAGTCAGTAAATGTGAACTTGGTCCTTATTAACAACACAGGGGTCCCAGAGGACCCTGGTAGGGCAGGTCATTAATAATCTCCAGATAATGATGGGTACATTACCTTAGATTGAGGGATGTAGGCAACAAGGTTCTTATGTTGTGGAGGATTGGAATGGAGTTATAATTTGAGCAACAACAGAAGGCACTCTCCCCTGAGAACTGAACTGTTCATGCACTTCCTGTCCTGTTTTGCACTCCAAGGTCACAGACTACTGTATATTATAAGGACCAATCCATGAACTCCATTTCACAGCAGACACCATGGCATACAAATATAGCCACCCTGGACTCCACTTCCCAGAACACACACACACACACACACACACACACACACTGAATCACTCTCAGTCACCAGACTTCTGTGCAGACATGAACCCTTTAAAAAGACTTTCAGTCACCAGAACAGCTTTGTCTGGTACAAGTCATTTTACCAAGCCGTGCTTGTCCTGTGCTGATCATTTGAGTTCTTGACTCGTTTGCCTGTTGTTTTGATTCATGTGTTTGTTTTGCCTGTTTGTGCATTGCCTGAACTTTGCCTGTTTATTGAGAAGGACTTTTACCTTACATTTTGGATTTCTCTTCTGTTATTAAACATCACTTAAACGGCACCTGCATTCATCTCAGCTCTCATTCGTGACACATGTACCTTGCCTAATTTTCTTGACCACTCTCTTAAATTTGCCTGGCTTATTGACCCTTTTTTTTTTGCATCATTGTTTTGTTTTAAATCTCCAGCACATGGATAATCAACTGTAAGTACTCCAGGACTGCGATGCCCCTCCTGGTTGGCAGGGGGCGCCTCTCTCCAGACTCATGCTGAACTCTGCTACTCTAATTAGGCCTGATTTATTATACCTGGGGTTTCCCCTATTTAAGCAGCCTTGGATGATGCCTTCTTGGTCAGTCATGAGCCAATATTAAGTCAATGTCAATGCAAGCTAAGTCTGTGTATTTCATGTTTTTGGACCCTTGTGTCTGTTTGCTTTCTGTAACAAGTGAAATTGAAGAAAGTATACATAGTACTTCATGCATGCAATTCATATTCTTAAAGTACATAAAGGGTTTTGATTGTACTGTCACACTACATGAAATGTCCACGTCTTCTTCGTCAGAAGTTCTGTCATATTGTCAGTTCACTAATCAGACCGGAAAGGGTGAACTATGCTGTGGTCCGCTTCGGCTATGCATTTACATAAATGCATTTGATTGGATAAACCTCAACACAAAGATCTGCTCTTGTTTAGAACCCAAGAGTCGCTGAACTCTAGCTATTTTTCAATACATTGATCGGCTCTGCTAACAGTTTTTTTTTCAAGTGCTTCATTCAGGCCGTGTTTACACTAATGCGTTTTCATTTTAAAACAGAATTTTAAAATGAAACCGATCCTCTTCCACACTGGCATTTCCGCTGTGTTTCAGAAACGATCTCTGTCGACACTACACGACCGTAAACGCATGTCACATGACCATTCATGCACACTGTGTAAACAGGAAGTTGGTTGCTAGTCAAAACCAGCATTCGGTTGTAGGGCTTACACCGCTTGAATTGAGATTTGTTGCCAGTCGATCTAATCATAGCTCGCCTCTTGTGCATGTAGGCAGCTGCAGTATTATAAAATACAGAATTGAACTGCACAGTGGCTGCTAAGAATGACAACAAAGCCAGCAAAACTTGCAGTTCTGTCTCCATGTTGTTGTGTATACGATCAAGGTAGCGTAATGGTCATATAGTAGGGGCTTGATGAATCAGGGAAGGATACACAATAATCCAGAAGACCCAATCAGGGGGTGAGTGTGGGCGGAGCCATGCCTTCGCTTTCAAATGTCTGTGCTTTGGTCTGTTCACACTGAAACGCGAGCCCGGAGTTTTCAAACTAAAACAGGGTCTTTGGCGTTTCCAAAAGCCTCCGTTTTCAAGTGTCAAAAAACGCCGGAGTAGTGTAGACGGCAGGTGTAACCGTAGCAACAGTTATGAGTTTTAAAACGAAAACGCACTAGTGTAAACAGGGCCACAGTCTGGTGAAATACTTTGCTAGGTCCACATTCTGCTAGTTGATAATCTGTTTGCCACTTTTCCCAGCTTCAATATGGCTTGCATTTCTCCCATAGATCGCTCTCTGGTCTTTATATTGGTTCGACAAATGCAGTCTTCCAGGTTAAACCTAGTGATCAAACCAAGAGTAGACACTCCGAGGTATTCATTCTTTAAGCAGTCGATTTAACAGGGCACACCTGGACAGCAAGAAACTCCTATGAGTCACGTGTTCCAATATTTTTTGATCACTTGAAAAAATGGTTGGCTTTAATCAAAACGTACCATGTTCTAAGCTGTTTAACACATCTAGATGTAAATATCAGGAAATGAAAGCTAAAATTCTGATCTCTGGTCTCATATTCATGTTTTCGATCTCAAACCCAAATGTATTCAGTGTATAGCGAAAACAAAAGAATTGGTTCCTATACTTTCGGAGGGGACTGTAGGTTTAGGTGTTAGTTATTATGCAGTAGTTAAATGCTATCAGTGATACCGGTTAGTAATTGATACAGACTGATTGTTTTAGAGAGCTGATAGAATGATGAGTGAGAGAGGTAGTGAGACAGACAGAGAGAATGAAGTCATGGTGAGGAAGACCAGGGTCAGACGGGTGATGCACGGTACACAGTGCCGCAAATCTGGTCAATTAAATTTGCGGTGTAAGTATCAGATAGCAGTGTGCTCTAGTCAGTTAATCCAGGCTAAATGAGGTAGAGAGGCCGAGAGTATGTTTAATTAGAGAGGTGTGGGTGGAAGCATCATCCTCTTTAACACACCGATCTAGATAAGGTAACAAAAAGGTCTGGAGTTGACGCCTTCTTTCGTGTCAATGTAAAAATGTTAAAATATAAACATTAGAAAAGAGCTCACAAGGATTAGGAGCCTTGTGAAAAAAGTCCTGCTTCAGAGGAAGTGCCAAAGACGTTTTCCCTGTCTATTTTTAGTCACGTGTCGTTGTTACTGCTTATTTAAAGACATTTTCAGTCTTCATACCTTCTCCCCCCTCCATCTTATTTGCACACCTACATATAGATATGCACACACACACACACACACACACACACACACTGATGACCCAGTTAACTGCTAAAAACTCTCGACTTCAGCAGAAAAGATACTGAAGTTTCAGCTTTGTCACTCTCATCTTATATGGGTGCAGAAAATATCTACGCCTGTGTGTGTGTGTGTGTGTGTGTGTGTGTGTGTGTGCGCGCATACCTGCACTGATTTTTCTCATCTCGGCTGTGTTTTGCCCAAGGTGGGCTTTAGATGAAGGAGAGAATGTCGTGTGTATGTGTGTGTGTCAGCTGTCATCGATTCCTTTTCTTTGATTAAAAGCCCTTTCCCTGCGGAGGGCTCTCTTTTTTTTTTTCCACATCTCAAAAATCATCTCCAGTTGATACTCTATAGCCTCTAGGCTTTATCTTGAACATCCCTGCATGTGCATACACATAGACACACACACACACACACATACATACATACATACATACACTAAACACACACGCAGAAATCCTGTCCTTTTCTTACAGCTACTCGAGCTTGAGCAACCTTGAAACAGGATTTCCAAACCCCTGTTCTCGTCTATGCTTAGCAACAAACACATAAAGCACATATTCTCGACCAAAGACTAACTAACTAAATAACTAACTAAATAAATTTGTTCGCTCTGACTCTGGGGCTTTAAAAGCCTCTGAATGGAGATTTCAAGCTCTGAGTGCAGGCTCGGTTTCAATGGAGCAGCTTTTCCTCGAATGCGGGTCAGTCATGAGTGCAATCCATCCATCTGCCCCGAACGCTCTGACTGCATCCATTCATCTCTCGGGCAGCGTCCTTCGCTAACACTTTGGCCCTGATTTGCAAAAGTTTTGTGTGGGTTAAAACTGCAAACTTGATACGACAAAATTTACTGATTTACTAACATGGTCTGTGGACGATTGTTATGACGAATCGTACACGTGGGCAGAACAGAACATGATGTTCGTCTTAATGAATATGAAATTTTCAAACATTTCTATCTCCCTAAAACCGCAACATAACATAAAGAGTGGTGTCCTTGCATGTAGAATCATTTATCATCTGTGATTTTATTGAAGCCTAAAGTCAGACAGAGATCGTGTATTCAAATTAGTACTACCGCAACGCAGGTATTATATTTGCCGAGGTCTGTTTTTGCCATAAAACTATTATAGTATTTAGGACTTTTTTAATAATTTATCAACACTGGGGGAAAAAACAACTTGGAATATGTGGTCGGTTGGATTTAAGAAAAAATATGACATAGTCGTACATAAAAATATTACGTCTCGCATCAAAGCGTGATTTCTTTGCTTATGTTAAACTTCATTTAAACGAGTTTCTAACTGCAAATTTGAATTATGTATAGTGAGCTTGATCAATAAACTTAAACCAATTACATCATGAAATCTTGTGGGGATGTTGGCACTGACAGGTACTGTAATATATAAAACTATAGTGTTTAAATTATCGTGATTAAACCATGAGTGGTAGAATAGTACAGTGGTAATGTGGCTCTTGCTGAAAGCCACCGACCTTGTTTTGATCCTTAGCTCAGATGAGAGTGTGGAGCTTGATTTTATTGAACATACATGATCAAATCATCTTGGATGTACAAAAACAAACTGTGTTAATGTAACTCAGTTCAATCACATGGAACCCATGTACGCATTCGAATGAAGTAAAACCAATGAGTTTTTTTATTTCAGTGAAGATTATGCCACAGGATAGCAAAATGATCAAAGGTTTCTTAAAAGGATGACTACATCGAGTATTACTGCGGCGAAGTTGTTTTCTTTGTAGATATGCATTCCGCTTTCACACCTCCGACGACAATGGTATTTAAATAAAGCCTGTGAAAAGGTTTTTGTTTACATGCATCATAAAAGAACATGCACTGTATTTTTATTTTGCCAGTTTTTATTTCCCTAGTCAACTTGCCTTATTCAATCAGTATTACTGTAGATTTGGATGTGTAGTTATACCATGTTTTACTTTCACGCTTCTGGAAGGTAGAGGTTTCCTGCCCTTAATTTGGCATGCTATTTAGGTAGTTCATTACAGTTGGATTTATATAGCGCTTTTATAGACACTCAAAGCCCTTTTATATTGTATGGAGGAAATCTCCTCAACCACCACCAGTGTGTAGCACTGACCTGGATGATGCGACGGTAGCCATAGTGCGCCAGAACACCCAGCACACAGCAGCTATTAGTGGAGAGGAAAGAGATGTAGCCAATTCAGAGATGTCCACCATTCGACAACTGATATAATCCCATGTAAACATTTATAAAAGCTTACTGCAATGGATTTCACCTTTCATAAAGACTCCATTATTCAATTTTGATGTTGACATAAGTAAGTGAAGTGACATTTCTTCTGACATAAGGTTAGGTTATCACACCTTCTCAGCTGACTTAAGGTAACGTCATGATAGCTAACTAGCTCAGTGTATTTCTGGAATGTCAGAACGACATATTGAAAATAAGTGAGATTCATCCAAAGAACATCAAGTAAACCTGCTTATATAGGACTGTTACAGCACCTAGTATCACCTCTATACATATCTGACAAGTCATTTGTCATAACTTTTTAGACGAAGATGACCCAGAACTAAAACCTATGGCAGTTAATCAATGCTTATATCAACTTATATATATATATATATATATATATATATATATATATATATATATATATATATATATATATATATATATATAATAAAAGCAATTATGTCAGATGACAATTGTTGACTTAAGCATTTATAAGTGTTTATGTCACTTTGTATTAGTTATATGCTTTTTGTTCATTCTAATGTACAACTTTAGGACTTTTTGTTGGAATAAGCAGTTCTAAATATTTATTTAGGTTTATATGTGTTTCTTGGTTATACTAATTTGCATCTTTATGATAGTTATATGCTTTTTGGTCATACTGACGTGCGTCTGTATGACAGGTGGCACCTGTTGGAATAAGCATTTATAAACATGTATGCAGGTTAATATCACATATGCTTTTTGATCATACACAATAGTGTCTTTATGAGTGGTGACATCCATTGGAATAACCAATTATAAGCATTCATGTAGGTTTATATCAGTTATATGCTTTTTTGTTTGTACTGATTTGCATCTATATGACCGTTGCAATAAGCATTTATAAATGTTTGTGTTAGGTTTATGTCAGTCATATGCTTTTTAGCCATACAAAATTTCATCTTCATGACTGGTGACATCTGTTGGGATAAGAATTTATAAATGTTTGAGTTTTTAGCAGCTTTTTGGTCATTCTAGGTTGAATCATTAGGATAGTTAGAATAAGCATTTATAAATATTTGTCAATTTAAATAAGTTATATGCTTTTTTTGTAGATAATTGAATCTTTATGATAGGTGACAGGTTCTGAAATAAGCAATTATAAATGTCATTTTATATCAGTTATATACATGTTGATTGTACATTTTTTTATGATATGATAGGATAAGCATTTATAAGTGTTTATGTAGATTTATATCATGTATATGCTTTTGGTCATACTAATTCACATCTTTATGATGGGTAACATCTGTTGGAATAAGCATTTATAAATGCTTATGTAGGTTTACTTTATTTGGAGGTTTATGCAGGTGTCATGTAACCATTATTGTTAATTATATTGTTTCTTTCTTTTCTTCTCCCTGCTTCTCTATGCTTATGAAAACGACGACAGGTAAGTCACTTGATTTGTTCTTACACCTAATTTTGTTCAAATGACTTCTCCAGTGCTGGAGCTTGCCTTTAATCTGTTCAAGCATGTTATCGTTTAATTACGTCGCAGTACTGTATTTATTCAACTGCCAAGCCTTAATGGCTAATTAGAAAAGATTAAGCACAGGCAAACTTATAACTACATTTCATAACGTTAGCCATGAACTACTGTAGCTAATCTAACTAGAAGACAACAGGATCTCCACTATTATTCATGTGGTTTGAATGTTTCATGCTGCATCCTTGTGTTGTTTGTTTATCGCTAATGTTTTATTTAATGGAACGCCACCAGGGAAAGCAGAAAACGCACGCTAGCCTACATAGCATGGCTAATGCTCACTTTGACGTATTCCGTACAGCTCAGCGGGAAGTTGTTTACTTTTTCTGTCATTAAAATTTAATGGTTGAAAAGGTTATTTTCGTGGCATGTCTAAAGTTTTTAATTACAAAATTGAGTGTAGAGGCTATTTTTAATAGGAAATACT
This sequence comes from Ictalurus punctatus, assembly GCF_001660625.3. Classification (NCBI taxonomy): domain Eukaryota; kingdom Metazoa; phylum Chordata; class Actinopteri; order Siluriformes; family Ictaluridae; genus Ictalurus; species Ictalurus punctatus. The sequence continues at coordinate 11,094,929 of NC_030444.2, forward strand.
GATGAAAAGGATGTAGATCGTAGAAGGCTTGCGGTTGCGTTTTTGACGCTGTGATGCTTGGTTTGCTAGCTCCATGGTCTTCATGGAAAATGTGTATTTATATCGAGATCACATGGCACATTAATTAACTCTATTCAACAAATCACATGACTTCTAATGTCAGCTGGTTGCACCAGAATACTTATGTGTACACAAATTTTCCTTAGATTTTTATTTGTAAATAACTTTTCAAATGATATTGACTCCATGGCTATTCTGTGTGGATTCATGAAATGAAATCCCAGTGAAGTCTATTTGAATTCAAGGTTATAACACTACAAAATATGGGAAAGTTCTTAGTGGGGGTGAATACTTATGCAAGGCAGTCTATTTTAAGAGTTACTTCAGCATCCACCATTGTCACACCATAACTGTATCTTATTCTCAGTAACTTTGCCGAGAAGTTGTTTTAAGCAATCTGCAGTCCTTTTTTTTTTCTTTCTTTAACGTTACTGCAGGAACTCTTTTAAAAGCACAGCGGATTTTTCCACACTTACTGCTTGCTCTGTTGTTGTCAGCAGGTTGTCTCAGTTATTTACATGAATCAGGCTTTGTCACTGAAAAGCAGAGGCATCCTTAGCACGCACCACACACTCACTCCTCTTTCTCTATTCTTCCTTGCCAACTTGCTTTTACACAAAAACGCAAAGCTTACCTTTCATGTCATTCTTTTATTTTCTCATTTTGTCATTTCCACGCTTTCATCCTCGCTTTTGTGCTTCTTCACTCTGCAATGCTTTGAAAGGCCTGAGAATAGTGATGTTACCATTGTGTTTGTCACTAACATGTGATAGTCCTTTTTATAACAAATACATGAGCCTTTTTAAATTCATAGGATTGTCCAACTGCTGAACACTGAACATTTTTACATTGTTTGGCTGCACAAACACAACACTTCCAGAGTGCGCAATGGATTTAACCTTGGAGGGGATGTTTGTTTATACAATATGAATTGATAAAAAAAAAATTGGGGAAGGTGCCATAATGAAGCATGGAGTGGATCGGTTGTAGATCAGAGCTGGATTTGTGAGTCAGGGCCAGCTGTCGCAGCTCTCATGAGACTGCGCAGGTGAGAGAGAATGACAGGAATGTATCAGAGAAGCTCGTTAGCTGAAGTCTCCTTCGTGCCTCAAGCTGCCCACTAGGCTGTGTCACCTTGATGTAGTGCACTACAGCCATGCATAACAATAATTGTGCATTGTTGTTTTAGCCTGCACGTTTCAGAGTACACAAAATTCAATGAACATTCCGAGTCAGAATCTGAATCTCATCAACTCACAAAAGTCCTGTTTCAGTTTCTAGTCATATACCGTATCAGCATGTCCAAGTCAAGGTACAGCAAGCAGAAAAGTCTGCGCAAAAGTCTAATGCCAGTCATGCAGAACGATCCAAGTTCCTACTACAACAAGGTCCTACTGGCTTTTTTTTAACATGTACAGGCAAACATTCGATCCTGTTTGAAACAGTGCCTGTTAATGAAGTTGATACACCTCATCAAATAACATAAAATTTACATTTTCACAGTTTAAATTAAAAAACAATACACATCAGTCACAGACATTTATCTCACCTTCAAATCCATATCATTTGAATCAGGTGTTCAGGATCAGGTGCCAGTGATTTAGAACCTGCTTAGGGAGTGCAGGTGGATCCCGTCTTATCTCTAGTGTCTGGTGTTCCCTTTGCCATTGAGGTGTGTGGCATCATCATGCCAAGATCTAAAGAGTTCTATAAGGCCTTCAGAAAAAAGGTTGTAGATGTCCATCCACTACATCTACAAGTGGCACAGATTTTGTTTTCCAATTAGTCCAGGACTGGCCTTCCCAGCAAAAGAGTAGATCGTCTGATGCTAAAAGAAGGCCCCAAGAACCCTGAGATTTAATCACAGGATCTGCTAGTAAGTCTTGCAGCTGTTGGTGTCAAAGTGCATGCTTCTACAATCAGAAAGAGATTGCACAAATTTGACCTGCATGGGAGGCGTGCCAGGAAAAATCCTACAGGAAAAAAAAATACAGTTTGCCAATGAGCATATAGGCAAAGGCCAGGCTTTTTGGAATAATGTGCTCTGGACAGACGAATCAAAGATAGAGACTCATAGGCATCCACAACCTTTTTTCTGAAGGCCTTACAGAACTCTTTAGATCTTGGCATGATGACACCACACACCTCAATGGCAAAGGGAACACCAGACACTAGATATGAGAGGTGTATAAATAAGACAGGTTCCACCTGCACTTCATAAGCAGGTTCTATTCACTTGTACCCGATCCTGAACACGTCATTTTAATTATATGGATTTGAAGGGGTAACAAATATATGTGTGTACTTACTTTTTTCATGTGACTGATCTGTTTTTTGTTCATTTAAATTGTGAAAAATACTACAAAATGTCATTTTTATATGTCATTTGATAGAGTGTATCACCTTTATTAATAGGCACTGTTTCAAAGAGGATTTCAATGGGGTGTACTTATTTTTTCACATGACTGTAAATATATCCCACTAAAGTAAATCAGATTGGCCAGAAATAGCTTGTGTATAAATATGTATCAGACAGCCCTGAGTGTTAAAAGGAACTCGGCAGTGCCATATAAAAACACATTTAAAAATGTCAATAGAAACAAATAAATAAATAAATCTAGGCTAATACTGTTGCTGATAAATAAATAAATAAATAAATAAATAAATAAATAAATAACAGATGAGTAAGTTTTAGTCTGCTACCACAAGCTCTTCCAGACATGTTCTACAAAACTCAATGAGCTGTGACAATTATTTGGCTCTTTATCTAAAATTGTTGTGATATTCATATTTCTAAAGTACAAACATAACATTTAAAGTACGTGTGTGTGTTTATTCCACTACAGCTGTGGTGTCACTAAACCTTTGCGTAATCACGTTTAATTTATTTTTATTTATTTATTTTGGGCAAAAAAAAAAAAAATTTGAAAAGTTAGTGAGTAATTGAGAAACCCAACGAATCCCTTAATGTACAGATCGGCTAATTAAAAAGTGAGCTTCCTTCAGAAAGTTTGCTGTTTGTCTCATTGATTTCTGTCTAAGACAGATGGGTGAGATGGAGCCTCCTAATCAGGGAGACTCTGGAGTGTGTTTTACTCCACTGGGCCCTGAGGGAAACAGGAGAGAATTGGCATGAAATGAGCTGATGCATGGCAGAAGGTGCCTCTGTGCATAAAGCGGAAAACAAGACCACGTTTGTGTTCACATTTTTGAGGGTTCTCTGTGATTGTATGTGTAGGTGTGTGGGGTAGGCACTGGTTTGTGAGTCACTGTATATTTATAGCATATCCTGTATGTTTTAAAGTTTGTTGGCTGTACAGTGCGATTTTCGATATTTATCAGGATTTTCTGATAACAGCTAGTGCAAAACTTTCTCATTGTATTAAACTCTGTATTAAACTCCACAATAATAATTACTCTTGCGAAATATATAACTACAAAATTATTTTATACAATGTACTTCATGATGCAGTAAAAAACTATGCTTGAATCATAATAATGTTTCTAATATTCTACATAACCTGCCAAACCCATGTACAGAAACATCAGCCAATTATTATAAATAATATATAATTTAATGCCAAATATACCAATTTTTAATTTCTGAATCAATGTCATTGTATTTGTTTATTCGTTTATTCGTTAATGTTATCGCTTACGTTATAACAGTCGTTCCTTTTTTTTTTTTTCAAATGTTTACTTAAAATGTACTTAAATGTTACTGCACACAAGTATTTTTGATTCAGAACTTAAGAGAAGCAGTCAATTTAGGAATTTTAAGAATCTCATCGGGAATCAGGAATGCACTTAATAATATAAAATATAAAATAGATTTGAACTCTGGTGTAACTTTTCTTGGTCAGTGCATAATTCCATATGTCTTTCCTAGTGATAATGTCTTCACCTAGTCCAAACTTTTGAAACTATATCAAATCATACAAGTGCCTCCGTGGAGGCTCTCGGGATTTTGTAAACAACGTGCCATTGTGATTAATATATAGATTTGCAAACCGAAACGTGTTTCTGAGAGTGAAATCATGACTACATTTATTGTAAGATTTACTTTAGAGGCTCCTTTCATGTGATTTGGGATTGGATCAATTTCCTCGAATGAATAGTGGCTATTATCTGTCTTTGTACACGTAGAAAACTCTAAATATCTCAATATGAGACACACACACTTTCCTTTCCTTGTTTCATCATCGTCTCCTTCTCTTGAGTGAGCCCTCGAGCCGTCTTTCTGGCTGTTGATTGCAGAACAATGTCTCTGTACTGTGTACAAGCATCGCTCTCATCCCCAATGCCTGATGCCTGTTCAGAGGGGAGATTAGAACGGGCTATGGATTATCAACATGCCATTAACACTAATTATGGCTAAATGGATGGAGAGATGCATAACAGGGTAGAGAGAAGAGTGGAGAGAGAGAGAAGGACAGCCATTCCACCACTAACACCACAATGACCTACACCACTACCACGACCAAAACCTGCCAGCACCATTACCATCACTACTGCCACCACCATCACAACCACTACTCCCAATATCACTGCCTTCAACACCACCAATAGCAGCACCATTAGGATTACATTAACACCACCACCACTAATGCCACAACCAATGCCAGCATGACCACTAACACTACTACCACCACTATCACACCCACTACTACTACCATTGCTGCTATCATCACCACCAATAGCAGCACCATTACGATTACATTAACACCACCACTAATGCCACTGCCAGTGCCAACATAACTACTACCGCTACCACCACCACTATCACTCTTGCCAGCACCATTACCATCACTACTACCACGACCATAATCACTCCCACTACTACCACTATCACTGCCATCACCACCACCACTAGCAGCACCATTATAATTATGTTAACACCATCACCACCACTACAACCACCACCCCATCACTACCACCACTGTCACCACAATCACCTCCACCACTATCAACATAAAAACCACCACTACCATCACTACCACTACTACCCACTAGTGGATATTTGTCAAACCACTGTTGGACATATCATTGTGTTTCATAAACCAGAATACTGGATAATATATGCAAGCTCCATCTATCTTTCTCTTCTGAAAGACGAAATTAGGTCACAGTGAATCTGCAAGCTAAACTCTTCTCTTAATCACAAACAACACAGTTGCTGTGAAGCTTACTGAACTTTCCAGACAATGTATAGTTTATTTTTTAACACTTCACTGGGCTTAAGTCTGGGCTTAAGTCTTATTTATCAGTCTGGCCTATCCCATTGGAAGCTCGAGATAAACAGTACACAGTGAATGACCGAATGGCATTTAATAGGCAAGTTTCCACCATGGAATGTTTTGAGGAACTCATGAACATTAGACGTATTTCTCCTAAGGTAATTACTTTCAATTTAAGTGACTGAAATGTTGTTAAATCCTTGAATATAGTCAGTACTTTTCTGCAGACCAGGCGTTATCAGGAGAGAGCTTGAATACTGAATGGCACTAATTCCTGGATTGTCCTACCCTGCAATTACAAAAGAGTCTTGTATATATCCAAGGCAGCAAAGCATGAATGGCAAAGTGGGAGGTTTTTTTCAACATCTTATTTTTTTTCACAAGTGGCGAGTCACAGGTACACATGTATTTTACAGACAGCAACGAATAGAGCTCAATGAAATTGCCTCTGATTTTTAAAAGTGACATTAAGGTTAACATCATATTCATGCAACAAAGCAAAAGAGTAAAGAGATACAAAAATCAGCCTCTTCTGTGTTTACTGGGTTTAATGCTAAATTCGAGGAAGGGGATGCTGAGGAGACAGAGTACAAAGAGAGCAGGACATAAGCAGACCTTTGTGTGTGAAATAGGCCAAGGAGATAAATACAAGCTCGGAGATTACAGGGAAAAAAAAAAAAAAAAAAAAAAAAAACGTCTTGTTATAGAGAGAGAAAGGACTGTGCTTACTTTTTTAAAAAAAAGGGCAATTTATTTAAATATTTTTTTCACAGCGAAGAAAAGAAAGGTGACTGTATTGGATTAGAAATAGGAATAGAATGTGTATGCTTGTGTGTGTGCGCAGGTAGAACCTAGAACACCGTGTTCCTCCTCTAGCTCTTTGAAAAATGAGTAGGCAATGAGGTGTAGAACGAAACATGTAGGGTGTGTGAGAAAACAGGTTCATCTTTCTTGTTCACACTCGTATGTGCTCAGTGTATGGGTTGCATACACTAGTCGACTGATATATTCAATAGTTCCCACTGTGGGAGCAGTGGAATAAACACTGAGGCAGACTGTAAAGAAAGCAGGGTTAAATGTATTTTGCTTGTCGGATACATTTTCCGAATAAATGAAGACAGTTTTATTATCAATTACACATATTCTTAAATTTCTTTTCGTGTAATGGAATGTTATCATTTTCATAATCCCTTTTATGGTTAAGTGTAGAGGTGTTTGCAAAACTCCTGAAGGAATTTTGAGCAGTCCTGACTGCTTCCGGATGCTGTAACGAGCGTTGGCTAAAGGAGCCATGGGAACACACACCATCTGACAAAAGCTGACCCAGAGTCGGATGCTACTGAGCCCGGATTTTGGTGGAAAACACTAAGAGACACTGCTGTAGACATACTGTAGCATCCTCCATACAAGAAAGGCAGGTCATTGAGCTATAAAGAGAGCTGTATTGATGGCGCTACCATGAGCTACTATAGTAAGCGAGTTCCAGTGCACAATCCACTGTTTCAGTTGAGACACGTTATTATGTCCTTTAAATATTATAATACAGTACAGATTTTTTTTTTTTTTTACCACACTCACTCACTTTGAATCTGAGAATTTAATTTGTACTCTTTGTATGGCTTGTAACTGAATAAAATAGCCTAAAAATAGTGATGTCCTGATCTTTCTTGTTGTTGTTGTTGCTTTTTTGTTTTTTTTTGTAAATGTGACTAGTGGACTGCTTTTATAAATTGCTGGTTAAATAGTAACTCCTATTCATGCAAATACTAGATGCTCATGCTTGTTCTTGTTCTCTTGGGGGTTTTTGTAATTGTTTGTTTTTTTTACACCGATTAACATAAAGGTTGAAGTTAAGAATCCAAATCCTAGCTCAAATCCTTCTCTCTTTTTTTTTGTATAAGAATATGCAAGTGAATATGCAGAAAACATTTCATTATGATGAACGACCACAGACCGGAGTAGTTTAAAGATGAAAGACTGCAATGGTTGTTGACATTTGATTTGGGCTAAGCAGCACAGCTCTAATTAGTGTGTATGTTTGTTCCTTTATCAACACAAAGTCTGTGGTCATCCATCATAATGAAATGTTTTCTGTCATTGTGAATTGGCTTGATTTCACTCTTATTTATAATGGATGATGGAACAGTATACATTGCATTATGCATAGATTCTGCTACACTAGAATTCACTAATCACTGCAGAGAAAGACAGAGAGAGAGAGAGAGAGAGAGAGAGTACACTTTTAGGAAGCTCTTTTCTATCCAAAAAGAAACAATAGCTGCGTTTACATGGACAACAATAATCCACTCTTAATCTGATTAAGACCATACTCTAATTAAGAAACTACCATGTAAACAGCAATTTTTACTTACCTTAATCTAATTAAGGTCATAATCGAAGTAAGCAATAATCTAATTAAGACAGGTGGAGTACTCCTGTTTTAGTCACATTATGGACGTGTATTACAGACATGTACACACCTTAATCACATTATGAACATCTTGTGAGAGTTTTCACCGCATTTTGCGACAGGACATGATCACACACGGCAGTTTTACGGCGAATAAGAGAGTTCGGCTGTGTCCCAAACCGCATGCTTTCCTACTATAGGCCTGTAGTGGGGAAAAATACATGTATCTCGGCTACTATATAGACAGTAACTACACGATTTGGGACACACCCACCGCTTCAAGCAGTCGTCTATTAGCACGTACAGCATGACATATAATTAACCGCACTTAAAGCGTTCGTAAAAAAAATAAATAAAAACACCCAAAACTGTATACAGTACCATAACGAAGACGAACTGTATGTTGATACGTGAAATTCTGGAGGGACGTCGGACAGCGTGGCGCGGTGACGCTGTTAATCTAATTATGTTCTATAACATGTAAAACGGGTACATGACAGGAGTATTCTAAAAGCGACTCATGTAAACACCTTAATGACATTATTATCTTACTCAGATTAAGGTCAATAATTAGATTACTGCTGTCCATGTAAACGTACTCAATGCTATTTCCTTAATTGAAAACGCACAAATATTTTTACTTAAGTAGTGATGGTGTTTATGAAACAAAGACAAATACAGACATTTATAGGAGGCTATTCTTTTTTTCTTTTTTTTTAATAGTTTGTTTAAAATAAAGTTTAAATTAAGCTACTAGTATGTTTATATTTTGGAGAATAGAACCAACTAGCAGAACCAACATTAGAAAATATTACTAGGAGATACAAACAAAAATAACTGCCACACCCACTTCGGGTTTACATCCGAATACGGTTTTTCAATGCAGTGTTTATGTTTATGTAAAAAATGTTGCTGTTAAATCCAAAAAGGTCTCCAAAACATATTAGTTTTCACGTTTTGATTCAGAAGCCTGAGATCATAAAGTATTTAGGCTAAGTGTGTGGGTGAGACTGAATTCTAAACCCTCAGAATTAAAATTTTAACAATAGTGTTCTAGTGTAACAGTTCATTAAGAATTACAGTTTTTATATGAATCATGCATAGGAGCACGATGGCTTAATGTTTAGAACATTTGCCTCGCACCTCCAGGGTTTGGGGTTTGTTTCCCACCTCCACCTCATTGTCTGCATGGAGTTTGCATGTTCTCACCATGCTTTTGGGTTTTCCTATAGCTACTCCAGTTTCCTCCCCAAGTCAAAAGACATGTATTGTAGGCAGATTCTCGAATTGTCCGTAGTGTGTGAATGTTTTTGTGATTGTACTCTGTGATGGGTTGGCACCTCGTCCAGGGTGTCCCCCACCTTGTGCCCCGAGTTCCCTGGAAGAGGTTCCAGGATCCCTCGGGACCTTGTGTAGGATACGTGTTAGGGACAGTAGATGGCTGGATGAAAATGAAGCATACAAACATTCTTCCACTATTATCAGTAGCCATGTTAATTCTGTTCACTATTTGCTCCAAATTCTGTCCAAAAGCTTTGTGAAAGCTTGATGAAAATAGCCTCAATTTAATTCAATGTCATTTGCTTTTTTTGTGTGCTTTTTTTTCTTCTTCTTTTTTTTTTTTTTTTTTTACATAAAGCAACTTTACTGAGATCTAGATGTAGGCCCCATTTGTAGCGTGAATGAAAAAGCATCCTGATGCATCCTGGACATCAACAAAGAAGAGACTGTTTGGAAATCGCACTGGGATTCTCTGTTCTCCACCACTAGACTAATGGATAATAGATTTGTATCTTCATTTGTCGTCTCATCTTTTATTAATTTAGAAGTTAGCAGACTATGTTGTAGAAACATTTGAAACAGCCCATACAGGTATGTTAGATTAGATTCACATGACATTTCTGCCTGAAAACAAAAGCAGAAGGAGGATGACCTAATAAATGTGCTTGACACCCTTCCTCCAGCAGAAATGATGCATGAAATCCAATCACAAGTGGTCACTAGATATGCATATAAAATGCCAGTTGTAAACAGTTATAAATTTCATCTGTCCACTAGTTATTGGATGGCTCAAGATGGAGGTTAATACCAAGGAACCATCCTCTTCTAGGTGACATCAGATAGTGCTACTGTAAATCATTTGTAGAAGATCGTCACAGTTGTAGACGAGTGCTAGGTGTGTGAAAGGGATGTAGAAGTTTATTGTGAAGTCCTGAGATGAACACATGGATAGTCTTTAGGATTACAGCAACAGTTCTTAGGTACAAATCTACAGCATCCAGGTGAGATTATCCACTAAAGCAAGGGGTGAGACTTTTGGCAGCGCAAGGCGAGACACAAGTCACGAAAATAACTAACGGACGGAGGAATCAGGCAAGTCCAGAAGGCGAGAGGAGCCACAGCAGTAGAAGTGTGTCAAGATCTGGCGACAGCTATAATCCAACTCTTTAATAAGCCCTTATGCAATTTGAGACACATCTTTCGAGCTGTTCTCTCTCACCATGCCAGCATGTAGTCATTCTATTCATATACAGTATACCCTTACACCCATACATAATTACTGCGATTGGCTTGCACGCTCATTATTTTTAGCCCTTTCTCACTTTCCAGACACATTCCAACCAGGATCTAAGACCGACCGACAGTGAGATAGAAGGACCATCTGTGGGTGAGATAGAACAAGAGAAACAAAGTACACTGTGCAGAGATATTGTCAGGAAGAGTCAGGCTTTGTTAACTTCCTGCATGGCAGGTGTGGGGGACGTGCTGGGGCCGATTACTGGGTCACTCTGCATGACTGCAAGCCTCAATCCCTTCCTATTTGTTTCTCCACAATTGCATAGTGAAAACTGCAGGAAGCCCTTCAGAATCCTGGAGAAAGAGACCGAAAGGAGGCGAAAAAAGAATAAAGACCTCCAGGGAGGTTTCTTATGTTTCACTATAGGATTTATTGGCCATCTTCTCCACATACTTGTTGAATTCCATTCCCATTTTGTTTTTATGGTGCTTTTTTACAATAGACATCGCATTACAGAAGCGCCAGTGAGTGGCACTGTGTAGAAAAAACTCCCTGGTTATGAGGTTCCAACCTTGAAAGGAGCTCATTAGAGGAAAGCCGAGGCAGACGTTTTAGTCAGGGTCAATTCTAATCTGATTAAGAATGGATGTAGGCTTGAATTACAATATTAGAATGACCATTTCTACATCCTGCTGTCTTGAGTTCTTCCTCTCTACGGTTGTTTTCATACTTGTGGGTTTTTCCAGTTCGGTACATTTGGTAAAGTGTGAAAGCTGTTCTTAAGCCACAGAGTGATAAAGAGAACACATATCTGGTCCTCTTGTAAGTGGTGGTCTGGGCTTGCTTCGACCAAAATGTGGTGCGGCCTGCATCAGGTGTCCAAGCTATCCACTCAGCCCTGCATGGCATCATACAGGAAGCATTTTGAAGCTGTCATTACAAACAAAGGCTTCTCCACTAAGTATTAAATAAATTTCATTTAGTGTGTTCAATACTTTTTTCCTGTGTCATTCCATTTTATTACACATAACTTTATTTATGGACTTTAAATGTTGTGAATTCTTTATATTTCCCAATTTCTTGAGTTAATACTGACATCTGGTGAAAATTTCATGTGCATAGCCTCATTGGAACCATATTTACTGAAAAAAATGTTGACACGTCCAATACTTATTTCCCCCCACTGTACACCATAGTTCATGCACAAGGGTAAATTCAACCGATTTGAAGGGGGCTCCGACAGCCAGTCAGTGATGTTATTGTAGCATGTCATATTTCTCAGTTTTAGCATGCTGAGTCACATTTCACTTGGAACTCAGCTAACAGGCTCAAATTATTATCAAAGTATGTTCCTAACACATATCAACACCCAGGACATGTACCTTGTTGTGAAAAATGCACGACTGAGCTAATGAATTCAAATTAATAGCGACCGTTGCTAATGAAAAAATGACTGCCTTCTGTTCACAAGTCGTATAGTTTGTCACATATACATGCATACACCAAGCAGCCAGAGAGGTACTCGAGCCTGCCTGTTGGATGGTACAGGAGTCATAATGGACCCTTTGTCTTCTCTGCATCTTTGGCATCATTTATACACATGCACACACAGTATTGTGAGAGAGACTGACAATGGAGGAAAAGAGAAAAGAAGAGAGCCACTGCAGCAGTGGCAGGGAAGCCTAATGGCTCTTGGCATCTATGAAAACATTTTTAATCTGCTCAAAGCCAGAAGAGAATGGAGAGCAGGCAAAAATCCAGGCCAGGAAGACAACGGGAAAAATGAGATAGAGGAACAAAAATGGAGAAGCTCAGTTCTTGCTTGTTCTTCCTTCTGCTTTACCTTCCAAAATTTGGTTATAAATAAGTCCAGAATCTCCCATGGGTGTTTAGTTGGGCTGAGAGCCGGTGAGTGTGAAGGTCACAGCATATGATTTACTTCATTTTCAACCTCATCAAAGCTTCCAGCGAGCCCTCATGCTCTGTGGATGGGGCGGGGTTATCTTAAAAGAGACCACTCACATGAGAATAGAGATGTATTCATTTGCAGTGACTAATCCTTCGAAGGTGGAAAGTGGGAATTCATTATAATGTAAGTAAGAAATAAGTAAGTTTATGTTATCACTTAAGTTATAACAGCTGTGGCAACTCAAGGCTGCGGCGCAGGGCCGGACTGGGACATGATTTCAGGCCGGGAGTCTCACACTCATTCAGGCCACCCCATACACCCACAACAAATTTTGACACAACTGACAACCCTATTTTTTCTTTCTTAAATTTAATTTATTACACACAGCGTGGCCATCCCATAAAAACATAAACAAGCAACCTATAGGTAGTGAAGAAGTCCTGATTTATATCAGTTTACATGGATATGCCAAGCATTTAACATACACCAGAAATGCATATCTGCCAGGAACTCTCTACTTTTCACTCACAACAGTACATTAAATGCAGTTTTCATTGTTGGAAAATGAAAACTGTTTAACCTCACTGTAATTTGTGAGAACAGAATCTAAATTCCTTTTAGTTCAAATTCATGTATCACCTTAGGGCAATATTTTTTTTTAGACTTAAAAATACTTAAAATACCTGAGATTTAATCATACTATATTTCATACAAATGTATTAAAGCATAATTTAATTCATTTCTCTTAATTTACCTCTATCTCAGGTTGACCCTGAAGTGTCAAAAAGTTGTTTTTTTCAACCTCACATATGGGAAGACATAATTTTCTAAATTTCCTAAATATCTGTTTGCGCAATACTAACTACATCATGACAATATCTATTTAGAAAAATCCTAATATTGAACATATTACCTTTTATGACTCGCAGCTTGGAAAAGTGTTTGTTGTTGTTGTTGTTGCTTGCCCTCGCTGTCTGTGTAATTTCAACATTTAAAACAATACATTTGGATATTTGTCTGCTACATTACCTAGTATTATAACTATACAGTAGATAATGCTGTCCTTTAGGATATTTTGAGAGACGATAGTAATAGTGCTAACGCTTACTAGTAGTGAAACTGTGGTTAATGATTATCTAAGTTAGCGAACACAAAGCTACAGTATTTACAGATGAGACTGAACTGCCCTGAATTGGCTGGTAATTTTGTTAAATTTTCACTGCTTCTTTTTAGAGGGCTTTCTTTTTGCGTGCCCTTTTTCCCTCTCCGCTCCATCTGGCCGCTTCCTCTCCATCCTCGCTCTGTGCAGCGTTGACTCTGTTCCAAACCATTTGCCGGAGCTGAGGAGAATAGCAGCGTTGCATGTCAAAACGAAGTCACAGGTTCATAAATTATTATCGATTTATTATCAAATGCCGAAGTCGGAAAGGATCATTTGAGTACATAGGACGCGCAATAATATAAAAGAATAAATACATTGAAAAAAGTTTGTTTAAAAACAGCAGGGCAGTGGGCCAAATCAGTTGTCCGACCACTGGGAATTCTCCTGGTGCCCCTGATGGCCAGTCTGGGCCTGCTGCGGCAGGAGGAACATAGACACTCAGGAGACAGGAGTGAAGGTAGAAACGGTGTATTTTATTTTAATAAGTGGAGGAAGGGGGAAGGTGAGGGTGTGAGGTGTCTTCGTGAAGGCTGTATGTTGCAGTGACTTCCCGTAGTGGGGAATCAGACCAGAGTATTCGACAGTACTGTGATGTAATATAGATCGATGTTTGCGATGCAGTGACTCTACCACAAGTAGAAGTGCATATCTACTGCAAAGTGTATGAATTTTTGTCTCCTAACCATTTTTGTTTCAGTGTATATATATATATATATGTATATATGTATTTATATATATATATATATATATATATATATATATATATATATATATATATATGTATGTATGTATGCATGTATGTGTGTGTGTGTGTGTGTGTGTGTGTGTGTGTGTGTATTTTGCCTGCCCTTCTGGTGATTCATCAGTTATTTACTGCTGTTTTTGCTGGCACTGGGGCTTAAAACAGACATTATGAGACAGGCATCAAATGGAGCGTTACACCACACACGTGCACCATGCCAGAAACATACAGAGAAGCAAAGAGAGAGAGGGAGCGTGTGAGAGAAGGAATGGATGGACAAACTTTGTACTGGATTTTGAATTGTGTCTCAAATGATGTACGTTCATAAGGTAAATGCACTTGCAAATACGTGGTTGAATGATCATTTTCTAATTCATATTTGAATTTGAATAACCTCTAGTGATGTCATAATGGTCAACCAGTCAGCTGCTTTTAACACACACACACACACACACACACGGAGTGCAAGTGCACAATGTACCTTGTTTCCCTCACTCATCAGTCTTTGTTTCCATATCTCTCTACTATTTCTTTGTTTTCTATCCGCTTATCTCATGCTTCCTATTTTTCTGTCTTTCTCTCATTTCTACACATATTCTCTTTCTTACGTTTACCCTCTTTCTGCATTTATTACATTCTCTTTCTCTCCTCTCTTCCTACGTATACCTCCGCTTGCTTTCCCTTATTGCTTTTCTAATGTCCTTCCTTCTTTTCCTTATGTGATCTCTCTATCATTTCCAGCTTCGTGGCACACTGCGTATTATCTTCACGAAATGCAAATCTAGCTACGCATGCTCTCTTAAGCTCTTGGTTTGAATTTCCCGAAATCCTTTTTAAGCTTTTTTATTCTTTTTTTTTTTTTCTTCTCTCGTTTGTAGTATCATATTTTTTAACATAATAGAAAAGATTATAAAGGTTTCAATATTTTTGTCCTGTACATTAGGTCTCTTAAACCAGCAATCCAATTCAAGCTAATAAACAAAGGTCATAGAATTTTTTTTTTTTTTTAAACAGCAGCTTGTGGCCAAGATCATCACCAATGATGCTCAGCTAGCTCAGATCAATTTTGTTATCTTTTTTTATTTATTTTTTTTTTTAGCTTTAGAACTTCATCATACAAACACAAAAACATTGCCAGAAACTGCACAGGCTTGGCTTCCTAATGTGCCCAATGTACCTAGTATGAGTGTGGCAGTTTGAGTGTCAGCTTTATCTCTCACCGAACAGTATGAGTGAAATTACACTGTCTGCTTCCGGAGATTGGAATTTCACAAGTATTCGAATGAAAATAACAGCACATAGAGTTAGGATGACATTTAAGATGGCTGCTTAGCTTCTACTAGACTACTTATAAGACCTGCAAAGGCCCTCTCTAGATTTTTTAAGCTTTACTCAAGTTTATTATGGAAAGTCAGTTTACACTGCCTCAGTTATTAATACATTTTGGTGGATGATTGTAACATCCTTCCATTATTCCTCAGCGGCCTCTGGGAGATGTTGATAGGGTATCGTTCTGTTTATAGATTTGAATAACTAAGATTTGTGCTAGTCAGATGTTTCTTAAAACCAGAGAAATGTAGGGTGAATTAGTCGGCAAAAAAAGTTACATCCATTATGTTATGGGACTTCAACAAAATGACTTTCACAGTTTAAATACAGACAAAAACAGCAAAGAACGGCTTAAAAAATAAACCTTTATTATGGTTTGTCCAACACCACAAATTGAAGAAGTATTTGCATATAAGTTCATGTCCCTAAAGGAGGAAAAGTCAAAAAAATTCAACGAGATAAAGAGAGATTAACCAGTATTTCAGACATCTCAAATGTTGAAATTGGTCATGCTGACCCAAACATAATAGGAGGGTTAAGATATGGCTATGCATGAGGTCTTGGTTACTACTCTTTAAGACTTTAAAGAACAACTCCAGTGAATTTGATAAAATTTATATATATATATATATATATATATATATATATATATATATATATATATATATATATATATATATATATATAAAGAAAAATATCTGCTATTTTTATGTTTTCTGCCAAAGAAAAATTAGGGGTTGGCCTTAGATGCAAGTAATGCACCATTGTTATGAATATCAGGCAGACGGACACTGGTGCAGGTTCAGGTTTTATTTAAAACAAACTAAAGGGGCTAGGCAGCTCTCAAAACAAAGAGCAAATGATCAGGTAATGAGTGAATAAGCAAAACAGGCAAACAGTAAATAAAATGGAAGTCAAGTCAACTAGACTTAACAGGCAATGTAAACAGCTCTTTGACTCTGGGCTTTTTAAAGGAGTAGGTATTTGCAAACAGTCTCAGTAGAAGTCTGGAAAATGGGACCTTGTGACGGTACATTGAAACTGATTGAGGATCATGGGAATTGGACTTTGTGGCAGGTGTGGCGTGTGACATGACAGCCATGACACCAACTTGTGCTGGAAGCAGGGCTTATTTTTCTCCCATGCTCTCTCATACATATTTGTGCTCATACACTCCAAAAATAAAAATTAAAAAGCCTTGTTTCTGGGAAATTAGTCTTTTTTTGTGTGGAAAAAGAATAATAATGATGTTTGCATTGGAAAAGTAATCTCATTTTAAGAAAATATATCTAACTTTGTCTTAGTAAGATCTTCAGCTAATATTGAGCAAGATTTAACCAGTAACAAAGTACAATAATGGTTTGCATAATATACCAGCAGAGGAACAAGATGGTGTTCCTTATTTTAAGACTAAGACCACTTGCACACTTCAGTTTTTCAATAAAGCAGCTATGTGTCATGGTTATGCTGAAATCCACACTGAACTACGTGTCCCATCAGCCCCAGCATGTCACATGACCATATCACCTGTCCCACTGAATACTCACACATGTTCTGTGTTACCCCTAATAAGCACACCTATAGAAGTTTTAGTTTTTTCAGCACCTAGTTGTCAAGCTTTTGTTTTTGTCATGTTCATGTGTTATCAAGTATCCAACAGCTGCTCTTATAGTCTGCATGTTTTTGCATTGTGTCGTTAGTTTTGAAGAAATTGTCTTACTGTAAGCTTTTTTTTTTCTAATTATTCATCTTAGATTAAGATTCTTAAAGTCAGTTCAATCAAGAGACCAAAATTCTCATTTTAAGTAAGTCTATCTTGAATAACTGAGTTTTCATTGCTTGTAATAAGCACAACTTGCTTAAATTTTTTTGGCATTTTTCTCTAGTTTTAAGATCCAATATCATTTTTCACTGATTTGATATTTATGCTATTTTCAAGAATTCTCCAAGAAGTCAGGTTTGTTTACCTCATTGGCAGATTTTTTATTTTTATTTTTTTTTTGCTTGGTTTTAGTACACTTCAACTAGATTTAAGTGTGTCTTGCTTATTTCAAAAAACTGCATTTTTTTGTAGTGTATGTATTTATGACACAAACATGCTCAACAGTTTGACCAAAAAAAAAAAAAAAGAGCCACCAGCATCAGAGTTCGTTTTAGAGGACATCTATAAATGAAAAGACCAAGCTAAAAACATGGTGTGGTTAAATCTGGTTTCTACCGTGGTGGAGGAAAAAAAAACCTTTCTTTTAAAATGTCTATTTCCTCATAGTTTGTTTTTAGGGTTGTTTTCCTGAATCTGGAAGCCCAGAGGAACAATACATTGGCACTGAGATCGTCTTTCACAACCGAGTGCAACAACAAATAACAAAAAATGAATCATTCTACAAACTGAGCCATTCACATTGCCTCTGATTCATTCATTTATTTCACACTGCCCACGACACTCAGACTGTCATTCACTCGTTGAGCGTAGAGCTTCATTTCCACGCTCTCTCTGTGAGGAAGTAATTATATTACGTTAGATTATATTATGCAGATTGCCTGCGTTGGACCTATAGATTCTTATAAACATGCTCTACCACCGTATATGATCAAATAGTTCGTAATGTCGAAACACATAGTGTATGTAAAGCCAGTTCATGTGAAGCGGTTCCAGTTATAACACTTCTATGAGATTTTAATTCAATGAGAAAAGCGTGCCATTGCTTCGCGTTTAAACACGCGCAGAATGAAAATTAATATGTAAGAGAGACAACACAGGCTGTGTTGCAGAGATAGCAGCCAAAGAGTTTGCGGTCATTAAGTTTTGCCAAGGGCACCAACACTATGGATTATATAAAGTTGAGCTCCCGGGAACTAATAGACTACATTTTGCGTCTACTCTGTTCAGTATTTGAGCTGAAAAAATGACCAATATAGACATCTGTATATAGCTTCCACTGGCAAATATATAACACATCTTTCTGTATATATTTTATATATGACGCATCTTTCTATGTTTAACCCACTCTGCCCAATGACTACCTCAGTGTGTTCAGCAGATGGTGACGCAGATGGTGTTTGAACAAGAAGATATTGCTATAAGTGGAAAATTTTATACATTTTATTATTTTTTTTTATTTTTTTTTATTGGATTCGTGGATGTAGAGGTCAGTGTTAAATAATTCATGTGACACATCTAAATTAGTAGACTGTAAACTCTATGCCTCTACAGTACAAGGAAACCTTTAGGTAATGAGAAAAAGGGACTGAGTCTCCATTCAACATTTTTTTTTTAATCCCCATCCCACTCTCCATCCTTTTTTTCCCTTTCATCCTGGACACCTGAGACTGCACAAAAAAAAAACAACTTGTTTTCAAAACTATCCATTGATCTCTCTATTTCTCCCATCATGAGCTCTTGGTCAACATGCTTTTCTACAAAGGTCATCTTTCTCCTCTTCTTTCTTTGAGACCACCGGGTAATCCATCAATCAAGGCGGAAGAGACGCTTGTGCTGAAATTTGTTGAGATGGATGTGATACATGTTAGCTTTTTACCAACAACAGAGATGACCTTTAAAAGAAAGTCTCTGTTATTTAATACGGAAGACAGCAATGAGTGTATCTATATCAAATCAATATGAAGAGGCATGTAATTACTGCTTTTCTGGCCACACTGAAGGTAAATGTGCGGCGTTCTTTCATTACAGCAAGAAGAAATACAAGGTCGACATATATAAGCCGGTCTTTTAGTGCCAACTACACATATTTATTTATCTTTTAACTTTTTTTTTGTATTTACATGATTTTATTTGGTTTTGTACCTGTCTTGTATCTTTCTGGTCCTAAAAAAAAATGACAGAACAACCTCTGGCCTCACAGACAGTACGTTTACATGGACAACAATAATCCGATATTAACCCGATTAAGACGATACTCTGATTAAGAAACTAGCATGTAAACAGAGATTATTGATGACCTTAATCCGGCTAAAGTCATACCCGAAGTAAACACAAATGGAATTAAGACGTGTGGAGTACTCCTGTTTTAGTCGCATTATCGATGAGCGTTACAGACATGTACACACCTTAATCACACTATTAACGTCATGTGGGAGTCTTCACCACATTTTGGTACAGGGCACGTACACACACGGCAGCGCTCGACCGTTTGACAGCAAACAAGAGAGCACGGCTGTGTCCGAAACCGCGTACTTACCAACTATATAGTAGGCGAAATACATGTATCTCTATATACAATATAGTAGGTAAATACGCGGTTTGGGACGCAGCCCACGGCTTCAAGCAGTCGAGTATTAGCACGTACAGCATGACTAATAATCAACCGCACTTAACGCTTTTGTAAAAATTAAAAATAAAAGCACCCAAAACTGTATACGGTACCATAACAAAGACGGACTGTATGTTAATACATGAAATTCTGGAGGGAACCTCGGACAGCGTGGCATGTAATGACTTGTGCCGTTAATCCATCTATGTTCTATAACGTAAAACGGGAACATGAAAGCAATATTCTAAAAGCGACTCATATAAACACCTTAATCACACTATTGTCTTATTCAGAATAAGGTCAATAATTAGATTACTGCTGTCCATGTAAATGTAGTCAGTGTTGAATCCTTTCATTTATATATATGCTAAACATTTAGAACATAGTTTCAGTGTACAGCCCTAAGGCATTTGGCTTGTCCACCCATAAAGAGCCCCTGTAACAGAGATTTTCCCTATTAGAGAGGGTTCCAAGTGAAACCTCTTCAAGTGTAGAACACTTAACTCACCCTAACTTGATGTTTCTAATAGTGTACATCACATTAATGCCTAACAGTTTGATACGTATAACTGGTTTTGAACCAAAATTTCGCTTAGGCCCCTCTAGATCCACACTCGGAGGAAAGCGATGTCTGCCCTCTTCCACAGCATTTCTACAGTAACGTCTAATTCAAAGAGACTTCTAGGGTGGACTTGTACATAATCTAAGCCTAATAAAAAAAAATAAAAAGTATAATCATTGATATGGTGACATTTGGTAACGTTTATTTGAAAAGAGTCTCCAGAGTTAGCACTTTGTAACAGTCAGGTAAAGCTGTTCCTTTAAATTTTCTGCCATGGGAAAGTCTTCAGGAGGGATGACTTATGCAGTTGGTGTTTTGTGGTTTCCTGGTAGAGTTACACAAAGCATTTTGTATAAAGCAGGTGTATAAATATGAGATAACACATAGGCCAAATTCCCTTAGTCATTCATAACACCGGGTAAGACCAAGGAATATAGCCGTGATGTGCCGCAAAACGTTCCACAAAATGGAAAGTGGTTAAAAGAAAATAGCACAAGCATTGAAAATGCCCCTTTCCACCATCAAGGCAATAAATAAGACGTTCCAGACAGCTGGAAATGTTATGAATCAACCTGGAATTGAGCATGTGTCTATATTGTCTCAACGCAATGTGAAAAGGATGGGTAACAACAATCCAAACTACAATCCAAAGTCACCTACATCATCAAGTTGTTTGGAAGGGTTTCAAGAAAAAAATGAAACTTCAAATGGGATCGGGTTCTACGGTCAGATGAAACCAAAATAGAGCTTTTTGGCAATGAACACCAAAGGAGGTTTTGGTGCACACAGAGAGGTA
The DNA here is from genome assembly GCF_001660625.3 of Ictalurus punctatus. NCBI lineage: Eukaryota > Metazoa > Chordata > Actinopteri > Siluriformes > Ictaluridae > Ictalurus > Ictalurus punctatus. The sequence goes on from NC_030444.2 coordinate 11,115,925, forward strand.
GCCGTATGGAAAAGTACCTCATGCCCACGGTTAAATATGGAGGTGGCTCTTTAATGTTTTGGGGCTGTTTTTCTGCCAGACGACCTGGACGTTTTATTAGGATACATGGCATTATGGACTCTATCCTATATGAACAGATATTAAATGAAAACCTGGCTGCCTCTGCCAGAAAGCTTATAATGGACAGTGGTTGGATCTTCCAGCAGGACAATGATCCAAAACATACATGAAAATCAACACAAAAATGGTTTACTGACCACAAAGTCAAGGTCCTGCCATGGCCATCCCAGTCCCCTGACCTGAACCCCATAGAAAACCTGTGGGCTGAACTGAAGAGGAGATTCCACCAAGCTTGCCAATATTAGCGGAGGGCACTGTAAATATAAAGGGAAAAAAAGCATGATCTGTCATTCGTTAGCAAATTAACTCTTTTTACCAGAGGCCAAAAATTGCCTGTTTTGAGGGTGTCTGTGTTGAACATTGAATTTATTTGTGATGTTACACTCCACAGTAGTGGTTAATGGCTCATCTGAAAGTAGACACTTGGGGCTTTTTTCTTCATAAATGGTCTGCATTTATATAGCGCTTTTATCCAAAGCACTTTACACGGTGTCTCATTCACCCATTCACACACACACACACACACACACACCAATGGTAGCAGAGCTGCCATGCAAGGCGCTAGCTTGCCATCGGGAGCAACTTGGGTTCAGTGTCTTGCCCAAGGACACTTCGGCATGTGGAGTCATGTGGGCTGGGAATCGAACCACCAACCCTACGATTACTGGACAACCCGCTCTACCACCTGAGCCACAGCCGCCCCTCATATGTATTTATTTATTCATTTATTTTTTACCTAGCCTACTAGGTTTAAATGCTATCATTTTATTGAGGCAGTTGTATATACAATGTTTTGCTATCAAAAAGCTTTAGTTGTGCTGTTTGATTTATCTCTGTACCAGGGTTATCGTTTAGAGGTGTGAATCGTTTTCTCAGCAGTGGGCTCACACCCCTCCCATCGCCCTGCTCACCAGCAGCTAAACACAGTCAAGATACTCTACACACAGAAACCCAACAGTGTCCTGACTCATCTTATAACAGACTTGTGGCGATAAAATAATTCATTTGTTTATACTGATTTGAAAATGTCTGATAAGGAATGGAATGCCATTGTACTGTGCTGTTGTGTTTCATTCCTTGCTTCTACAAATGCATACACGTGTACACGTACAGGTGTACGAAGGCAAACAGCAGTAGCTATGCTAACACAAACTAAAGGAGTGTCGAGCCAAATGTGTAAAAAAATATATATTTACAAGCGGAATAGGATCAATCAGCTACGCTTAGAATCACTAAGTCACCCTCGCCTCCATTACTGCTATCACTGTACATTACCACATTATTACTATCATTTTGTCTTCCAGATTCCTGTGGGTTTTCCCTATGATCTGTTAAGCTGACTGATAAAGCGAAAGTTCTGTAATAAATCCACATCTACACTTCTATGAACCATTTAATCTTTAGAAAAAAAGAACGCAGATCGGAAATCTTTTATCTGATGAATTCAGTAATAATAAGACGACAGGCGGCCTGATTGTAGATTAGATGTCTGATTCATACAGGCAGAAACCAGAACACCAGAGGAGCATATGAGAGTTAAATCGGATATGAGAGTTTATGAGCTCTCGGGAAACAGCGATTAAACACTCAATAAATAAATTGTTCTGGTAGTGATGAAATAATAAAATGCCTCTTTATGACTATCTCATGAAATATCTGTTTCTTTCAGCGGGTTTTCCGGGCTGTTCAAATGTCATGTCGCGTGTGATATTATGGGCTGGCATAAGCGTAGGTAATTCACTCATGGGGACACGTTCCCAGCAATCGTCATGTCATCAGCAGCCAGTGCATGCTGTGAAATTAATAAACAGCAAGCAGCTACATGTTTTTTTTTCCCATACAGTTACTTAACACCACTTGTCTCACTCCTTCTTTTTCATCACACCATCTGTCTCCATGGAGAATAGCATCTTGGTTAACCACAGCTGTGTGAGGAAGAGGTGGCAGGTGTTATTTTTTTATTATTCTATTTATTCGTTTCATTATGTTTTAATTAAAATAACAAAATCTCCTGACTGCTGGGTCTGCTTGTAACAGAAGCATCAGGATATTTTCAACAGCTTTTTTCAAATAATGTCACTGTTTTCTGAGACTTGAATCCAAGTCTGGTGTTGTATATTAAAATATACATCAACTCTGATTGATGGCTGCTGCTGATCATGCTACTATCTCACCTTAGATCTTAAAGCGAAGTGCTGTTTGACATTCCTTCACATCTCTGACAGGTTCTGTTGGCGTGTCTTGCCGTGTCATCACAGATATATTTACAGAAAGCAACAGAGAAGAAGGGGAAAAATAGCTAATCAAATCAAATAGCTAGCACTACGGTGGTGTGACATTGCAGTACAAGGAAGAAATGCATTTGAGTTGCAGAAGAGAAGAGTATGTATGTATGCGTGTATGTACGGACGGGCGGATGGATGGGGGGATGAAGTGTGTGTGCTTGACTTAGCATCTGCATGTGTGTGTGTGTTGGGGGTGGGCGCGGGTGTTTATGTCTTTTGGGTGGGAGCATGTGGTGTATGTGTGGCAAGAAAGAGCTTTAATTGGGTCTGGATGTTCTACCTCTCTATTCTCAGGTGCAGGATCCGCTGTGATTGAGGTCTGTGTGTGTGTGTGTGTGTGTGTGTGTGTGTGTGTGTGTGTCTTTATTTAGCACCAATCCACCACAGCATCAGCCTTCAGTAACACTAATTAGAAGCAGCTACGGACTGAGAGAATTGTTTCACTCAGTGTTTCCAAGGCAGACAGAAACACACACACACACACACACACACACACACACACACACACACACACACACACACACACACATCACTTTATTGCAAGTCTATAGCTTTAATGACTGTTTTCAGCTCTCCTTTTGTCCAAGAGGTAGCTGTTTTCATCCATTACTTGTTAGCTACATTAACCCTGAAGGTCCTATGCAAAGCTAAAGAAGCAAAGTTCAGTCAACAAACATGTTGTGACTGATTGAAGGCTGTGGTGAAGCAAACATGGTGTAAATATTACTTCTGACTTCTTCCTAACGAATTCCTCAACATTTGTTTTGCTATTTATTTTTATTCAAATAGCAGTATGCAGTAATTTTCTTCACATGAAACTATTAAAAATGTCCCGTGTGGATATACATTAGCTACCTTTGCTCAAAGGCTAGCATATAGTCTGTAAACTAGCTCGCATTTTGTCATTTACGGTCTCGATTTTCATTACCATATGCGCAGCGATTTATTTAACAGCAGCAAAACATGAGTAAATATACCATAACTAACCAGATTTGGTCACTAACTTTAGCTAAATTTGCTATACAGCTAGCTTACTGCCTGTAAACTAACTCACATTTGTTAGTGGGTAATGCTAGTGTGATTTCGCAAAATGATCAGTGATTTATTCAGCAGTAGCGGATTTGTTCACTAACTTTAGCTAGACAGCTAGCTTACTACATGTAAACTAGCTTGCAGGCCAAAAGAGTGTGATTTCAGTATCTGAGCTTCTTATATATATATATATATATATATATATATATATATATATATATATATATATATATATATATATATATATATATATATAGTTTACATTACCACATGCTCAGTAATCAAACCTGCCTGTAATTAACATGATTTATTAACCATCATTAGCCAAGATAGCTAGCTAGCTAGCATGACACGGATGATATATCACTAAAAGTCAAACATAATTAGTCCAAAACCATGAAGCTTAGTTATCTCTCTCATCTTAGGTGAGGAATCGGTGGTGTTAAAAAGATTAAAGCTCTACGGATAAGGGTGTGTGTTAACATGTGACATTAAGTAAGTTTTAGAAGCAAGGTGTTGATCTAACACTCAAATACACACACACTCCCACATCTGTCAGGTTTTTTTTTTCTTTGCTTTCTGCATGGCAACATGCAAACCATGCAGATGTTTGATGCATGACTATTTCTCCATTAAATGATAGATAGATAGATAGATAGATAGATAGATAGATAGATAGATAGATAGATAGATGCTATTCGAAATCAAGGTCATTTCATGTTTATGTAGACTAAAATGTTAACCTTGGTGTAAGTATTTAGTACGAACAGTGCATCCAATTTTTACAAAAGTAAAGACCTCTTTGCCTTGTGGATAAACTTTGAGTATTGTACTATAGTCTCAAATGTTTTATGTAATTTGATTAAACATTACCCATTCCTCCTTTAATCAAATTTGTATGTATGTATGTACCATGTGCACAGAGTAGTATGGCCAAATGAATATTGCAGGCGGTGTGTTAATGGGTGCATGCTCTGAATATCAGTCAGTATTTATATTCATTGTATGTAAGAAGTGTCTCTGACATGCATCAGTTCATCTTGGTACTCCAAAAGCTCTTGGCTCTTATTTCATTTTAGTCATGCATCCTATTTCTGCAGAAACGAGAAAAAAAAAATAGCTTCAGAAGGTTAGCACAGAGAGCGAGAGGAGAAATAAAGAGAGCCTGAACCCCATTTTGGATTCCCTTTAAAGTCAGCCATGTTACAGCTCTTGAAATCATTGCCTACCTTTTGGGTCTGCCAAACAGTTCTCCTTTTACAAAACACCTTTTCTGTCTGTTCCTTCCAGTTCCAGTTTCCTTTCTGGCGCTACTGTGATAATTAGTGGCAGCAAAGCAAGTTGGAAAGCAATTTAGACCCCAGGGAGAGGCAGACAAGTGAAGACAGGGAACATGGGATGGATGAATACAAACAGAGTCTTGATGCTAAGTCTATGCAAGGCATTTGAACCATGAGAGGTTTTATATGACACTGTGATCAACCAAGTGCAGCTGAAATGATTTCCAAATGATGGATAAACAACAGCTTTAAAAAATCCAAAATCTTTGTCATATAGTCTCAGTTATTTTCCAAACACAGGCTACACCTTGGCTGAAATGACATGACCTGGCAGAGTATGTGAATGTGTGTTTCACATCTACGGTGTATTCCTGTCTTGCACTCTTTCTGGGGATATGCTCTGGAATTTTCCCTCGACCACAATTCATACACCAATCTAAATAATATTTGGTGTCCAGTGTTTCTTCTTTAGATTTTAACTGCTACGGGAAGTCAACCTTACGAAAAATATTTTCTACAACCTCTGCTTTAGACTTTAAAGATTGGACTTTAATTATTGGCAAAATGAATACAGTTATCCTCATAGCCCTAGTGATTGTTTAGACTACAAGTGCTGATGATCTGTATGATTATTAATTTATGGAAGGAGTCTCAGATGTCAGCTATTTGTAATGGGGAGCAAGTTTATCATGATGGGAGAGTCTTCAGAACAGCCAACTTCTCACTTTTCAGTTCCTTGGTAATATTACTTCAAGATTGAGTTGGAAAAAAAGCACCTGGTTAGGAAATGAGTGTTTACAGCTGCTATAATGTTAGTCCCAACAGAAACTAACTTGTGGATGTTTGACAGCATTAAACGTAACCGTATAGGTACAACATGTCTTTCAGTAATAAATTACAAATTGCAATTATTGGCAAATTGCTGTGGAATCAGAAGAGTAAATGATTTTGGGATGTGCTGTTAATGAAATATAATAACATCAGTATCCTACCACACCACCACATTGATATTTTCATCTACCATCAGACCCTTTCATATTTTATTCCTTACATATAATTTATATTTCTTAATTCTTGCTATAATAGAGTATAAGGTGTGTAGCTCTCTATGAATTACAAAAAATAGGACTCTTTTTTTTTTTTTTGCCCAAACTTACTGCCGAAAGCTGTCAGTGGTAGAGATTGTTAGTCACATACTGTGACAGTATTGTGTCCAGATGGTGAAATCAATGGTACACTGAGTCAGCTTCCCATATTAACATCTGTGTCAATGCACTTTGCCTTCGAGTACTCAAAAAAGAACAGGTACAAGCAGACTCTGTGATGCACATACTGTACCCAACTATTCATTACTAGCGTGCTAGCCAGTCTGAGCACATTACACCTACACACACTTCAGAGTCACAATCAGTCCCCAAGTTTCTAGTCCATAGAAAAGACAGCCTTGAAGCAAGCCCTGTGGCTTCTGCAATTTCCTTTGATTTCATGATTTAGAAGTACTCAAAGAGTAGCATGGCTTGGGATATTACCGGTATATTAACTGTTCATGTTTTCTTCTTTCTTGTTCTTTCACGCTCTACCTTGCTCTTCTTTCACTCTCTTCTCACCTCCATCACTGTCTATTTCTGTCTGCAGCTGGGACTACCTACATCTTTGGCCGTGGAGGAGCCCTCATCACCTACACATGGCCTCCTAATGACAGGCCTAGTACACGGGCAGACCGACTGGCTGTAGGCTTTAGCACACAACTTAAAGAAGCCGTGCTGCTACGGGTGGAGAGCGCCAAAGGACTGGGAGACTACCTAGAGCTTCACATAGTAAGTGCCTAAACTCTGTGGCATGGGGATGGGGTCAGCTCGAGTGGTGATGCAAAACCTTGGCGTATGATAAGATGATGGAGTATAGCCTGCAAAAATAGCTGGAAATTTTATTGAGACAGAGCTAGCTTTGGGGAAAATACAGACAATGTCCTTTGGGTTTTGATCAATCCCAGGCCCCACTTGCTTTTCTTGGCCATCTGCTGACTACTTGACAGCTGTCACTATTTGCCTTTACTACAGCTTAAAGCATTTCAGCATGCCTCCATCCTGTGCCTCCAGATATTGGCAAAAGCTGACCTGAGGGCATGCTGGTAAAAACAGCACCCTATACCTTGAGAGAGTAGAAGTTGCTGTGTTCTACCCAATGCAAAAGTAAATGGTTTGTCTGTGTAGTTGAGCTCACAGCCATAACGAAACATCCCATTGGGCTGCTTTCTTCTGCTGTCTAGCTGAGCAAGTCTGACCAAATAAGCCACATGTACAAAAATACTGTAAAATATCACAGCCTTAACAACTCAAAAGTAGGCAGTTACATGTATCTACATTTTTCTTTGCTGGCTTGCTATCCTGTCTGTCCTTAAACCATCAAAATTAAGGTTCACTTAAAACAGATATCAGTGTAAAACCAATGTGCATTGTTGCCTCTAAGACAGTGTTTATACTAGCTATGCAGTAACTTGACACAAAGTATGTTCATTGGATCAAGACCATTGTTTCATTGTGTCAAGTATTGATAAGTATAGTTATTGTACCCTTGCAGCAAGCACTGAAAGTTTCATGTTGGCTTCTATTTGAAATTATATGTTCTTGTTGTTGGGAGTAACCACTCCACCCTCCATTTTTCAGAAGGTTAACCTACACAGGCCTAACAACAGTAGCCTTACAATGCAGATGGCTTGGGATAAGCCAAACAATAAGATCACTACTCAAGCACAGACTAGATTGTGCCTGCATTCAGGACTGCTTTTGTGAATGACCATCATTTTCCTCTTGTAACAGAAGAGGAAGAGTGAAGATGTCTTTCTGGAGCTCCATAAATAACCAAATGCAAGTAAATGAATGGTTAGAAAGATTGGAGATGAAAACAGTCAATAATTATCAGGGGCTGATGTTGGGAAGACCTCCTGTCATTCATCATTATCTGGCTTTTGAGTTAGGTTTAGAGGTGCAAATGTGTCGAGAAGAATAGGGAATAGAGGAAAGGTTGAGTTATTGCTCCCAATATTTTGTATGCTAAAACAGTTCTATGGCTCTCGGGTCAGAAACCATATGAGAATGGAAAAAGAGACATGAAAGGAAATAATGAGTAAGTGTTCATGACCTTCTTCATTATGATTTGAATATTCTATTGAGCAATTTAGAATATTCCATTGAGACTGAAGAGAAGACAGAGCTATAGGTCCAAATATGAAGAGAGGAATGGTGGAAAGTAACAGAATATTGATTTTCCTGCTGGTTGTAGTGGAAGCCTCCTACACTCTCAGTCAAACACCATCTGCTTTTGCATGCTGCGAGTCTGTTTTTATCTGGCAGGTATTGCAATAGGTCATTAAAACACTTGTGGGTCTTTAACTATATATTGATGGCATCTGCAGATGCCAGTTGACCTTCTCTCCTTCCCTTCTCTCCTTCCCACAGTGGGAATTTATTTCAGGAGAAGACTTTCGTTCAGTGATTAAGTCTGAATTATCCATAGCATGCGCAAAATCATTATAAAAAGCAAGCAAAGAACTAGCTTGCACTTTACACTCTTCAATAAGAGCATATGTTTCTCTCTGAGTGCTCTGAGGCATCTGTGAGGATATTAGGAAAGCTCTATGTCTGGGTCAGAGTGAGAGAGTGAGGGTTAAACATCTTGCCATTGCTCGCAGCAGCTTACAGTCTAAACAGACCAAGGTCTGGCTAAGAGGACAAGCAATGGGGAAAGAAAGGGATACAATAGCAGCATAGAGCCATATAAATGTTGCTATGGTTATAGTGCCATTTTCCAAGTCTACCATAATTGGATGATGGCTATAGAAGAGCTTTGACAGTCATAATGTCTTTCTCATATAACACCTAGAATGGGTTCCTTGTCAGTTCTTTGGATAGTTGGGGTTTATTAAGTTCCTAAAGCGGTTCTAGAGTACTTGGCAATATTACAAGTAAACTTTGAGACTGTTATGTAGAACCTTCCAGGTGGCAGGGTGGTGCGGTTAATAGCGTCACCTCCTCAAAGCTCCAAGGTCAGTGCCCGAATACTTAGCTCGGGTTATTTTCTGTATGGAGTTTCACATGTTTTTTCCTGTAGCTTTCCTCCAGGTTCTCGATTTTCCTTACATCTCCCAAAAACTTGCCCCTATGTGTGAACATCTGCATTGTACCCTGCCATGGCATCCCATCCAGGATATATTCCCGTCACATGCCCAGGGTTCCCAGGATAGGTTCCAGATCTAAAGTTCCACTAGTTTTTGGTTTATTGTAGGTCACCAGTGTGAGAAAATAGAAGCTGCTCAGCATCTATGTTTCCCCAAAAATCAATATCTCCTTCATTCTATTGCTACAAGAATTTGAACTCTTGGTGGAAAGTTCCACTGAGTATTGCAATATGCTGTCTTGAATGTTTTCATCACTGCTGTACTCCAAGTCACTGAACTTCAGGTCTGCCATCTTCCATCTACCGTCATAATGTTAACACAGAAGAAGACAGATGAAGATGATGATAATGGTGTGTCACAGAAAGCACACAGCAGCCATTCTCTCCACCACCAGCCCCTGCATAATATACCGTTTTATTAAGCACTCATCCCACCTCTGTCAATCCTCTCTATCCTCCCTGACAGCTCCCTGTATCACACAGTCTTTCTCACCCCATCTGTCTCTCTCTTTTTCCAATTCTATCTCTCATTCATTTGCACTTTGTAATGCTCTCTGCCATAACTGACTGAACAGTGCAGAGCATTAAAACAATCTAAGCTGCTTTAATTACAGACCCTTCAGATTTGTTGGGAGTGGTACACTCCATCCCACTCCTCGAGATTACTGCCTTCCTGGCTGGCTCGCCAAATCTGAAAAATTCAAATCTCAGAATTACCAAAGCTCCACTGTTGGGTGCTTGGGCATGGCTGCTTTGGATTAGATGCTGCTTCTTTCAAATGGTACCATCTCAAAACTGTATGCTAGTTGCCTGAACCAACACCACCACTGGTTCATTTCAATGTAAAATGGGTCCTTCTTTTCTGCTTTCCACACTGTCTTTTCTTAAGCTTATCTCCTTCAGCTTTATTCGGCTTGATGCATGCTTGGAGCTGGATTTCCGGCTTGCATTTGTACACTGCCAGATTAATTAAGCATATAGAAATGTGATTAGACATGCAGTAGCAGTGAGGGTGAGATGAGGCCTTCAGATCAACACACTCGCTGAGATAAGTTGCTTCTTAGATAAAGCCTGATAGCGCCACAGATAAAGCTGCCATGAGGAAACTGATTTATCTCCGTAATAGATGTGTGTGTGTATGTGTGTGTGTGTGTGTGTGTGTGTGTGTGTGTGTGTGTGTGTGTGTGTGTGTGTAAAAGGTAATGTGTATTTTTTTTTTTTTTTGCTCTGATAAATACCCTTTGATCAGAGGCACTGGTGTGTAGGGGCCAGCAGGTGGCCACAACAGGCTTATTGATTAATGTTTTCTCTATCTGGAATGGAGGGCCAGAGTAATTAATTTCTCTCTGCTGCTTCAAAGGAGGCCCTCTCATGCCTCAGGACACTCTTTCCTACTTCATCCCTCACACACACACATACATACACTGTTGTATTACTATATTTATGGGGTATTTCTATTGACATCCATAGCTGTAGCTAAATAAGGGTAAACATTAGCTTAACCATCTTAACCCTAAACTTAATTGTTATTTCGACCTCATTAACCCTAACCTTAGTTTCAGCAGCTTCACATTATGTTATACTGTACATTTTGTACATTTTGCTGGCCACAAACTTCAGCATCTTGAAGGCTGGAATCTGATAGGGTATCTACACTGTTCAACACAGTGGCACAATCTTTTCAGAGCAAGATCTAGTCACTTGTTTGAGAAGAGTTCACTGCATCATGTCTTTAAAAGTTGTTTGATTTTATCTGAAAAGGTTAGTAGCAAGTAAATGTGCTTCGCCATGTTCAATGTTAGTTAAATTACTTATGAATGTGGGTGGTTCCTAGCCATATTTCCTACCGAAGATGGGATCAGAGAGTTGTCCAGGGAGATGACAAGATCTTGACATAGTGATGAATCATGTGGGATCAACCCATAAGACTACAACCTTAACTCTAATATTAACCAAAAAAAGAGAACCTTTCTTCATGAAGACTGACCAAATGTTCCCATAATGTCCAAATTACCCATAGTTTATGGTTGAGCATTCATGTCATAGTGCCCAAAATGCATGCCAGAATCATGTGCTACTGCTCAAATCTTACATAACATGATTGGCTAGCTCTCCATGACTGCTTAGCCTGCTGATACCAGCATGCTCAAATCCATTACAAGACAATTTCATTGAGTACTCAAAAGCTGCCTTCAGCCGTCAGTGTCCAATTGTTCAAGTCAGTCCAAACCAACTGGATTCTTGCTGATGCTTATCCACTCTTGAGGTGTTTGATGTCCTGCAGGAAATCAAGACTGTGGGACCAGTTGTCAGGCATCAAAGGCATCAACAGTTTTTTCAGTTGTTGTTGTTTTTGTTTTTTTTCATTTGATTCTTTCATTTCAGGTTTCATTTGCTACTTAAAAAACATGTAGAATTTTTTAATTATTGCATCTAGTAATGTAGCAAGAGCATTGTGGCCATTCCTTTCTTCATCCATTCAAGGACGACCAAATTGCTGAGATGACAGCAAGGTTTATGTCTAACAAAAGAAAAATTGGCTGGTCATTAAGCAGCAGCTTTGGAAGAGCCTTGGCAAAGCTCTGCTTGTCTGAATGGCACTAAAATGTCTTCATTGTGCTTGAAGGCCCAGCTGTTTGAGCTAAGAGGCAATTTGCCAGGCCTGTCAGAGCTACAATGAGTGCCTACAAAGCACACTTTCTCACCAACTCTTATATTGCTCCAGATAGACATAAATTTCCCTGTCGTGAGGGAAAATGTTAAAAAATTACGACACTGATGAAAAGGTGAACGAAGAGTTGGTGCTTTTCCACTTTTCCTTCTATGTAGAGCAGTTTGTGGTGTCAGTTGGTGTTAGTGGATCATCTCTCCTCCTGTGTAATTTAGTGGCTCCGTTCTGCATAAATAGCCCAGCTTCTTCAGAGCAGAACACTGTCGTTGCGAGATAGATGGTTTCAACCCCCAGTTCCTGCCCCAGCCAGGCCGCTTGCTCCTGGACACGTGGTTATTTATTACAACAGAGTGTGTGTTTACACACATTTGTCTAGATATGCTCTAGAAACATCCTCAGTCTTGTGCACATGCCACCATGCTTTTAGTATAATTATTCACTCTGTTCCATTTATATTCTTTTGGCATGAAGCACATTAAGAATATTTACAGCTAAGAAGACATGCTTCTTTCTCTTAATCATGCTGTATGGCTTATTTCCTGACTTTCCTGCTGTGGCATTGTTAATGTCTAGCAATGCTTACTAACATCATCTTGTCAGTTCCTATGAATGACTGGCTGAACATTGTAACTGAAATTCTCCCATTGGCTCATAGATCATATGTTGAAGTTCTCAGCTGTAAGACTGCACCCTCAGGAGCACCAGTTCAATGGGGTTGCTGCGGCGTCAAATTGATTGATGGTACATAACAGTCTGATTGGCAGACATGCTCCGCTCTTTGACACACAATGCTTTAAAGCAGTTTCTCAACTTGATCCTTAGCACCCACCAGGTTTTATTTTTTATTTTTTTTATTTTTTTATTTTTTGGTCTTTTTACTATATTACTTACCTTTATTACAAAACTTACAATGGCGCACAGAGTATTGAAAGCTTTACTAGCTTAATTGGGTTGATTGGCTATCCATACTTCCATTCCAGCTTTTAGAAGCAAGCTGAAGTCACTGAATTGAAAAAGGTTCATGGCAGCAACTGCTAACACAATCTTGTCCATTATTGTGAATGATTGGCTGAAATATGTGCTAGAACTGCTCCTATTGGTTCATTCACTATGTGTTCAAGCTCTCTACTGTGAGATTGCACACCCAGGAGTGCCAGTTCACTGGGGTTGCTGTGTTGTGAAATTGATTGACAGTGCATAACACTCTCATTGGCAGACATTAAATGACATAAAATAGTTAATAGTGAGTAAACAGGATTTACAGACAGCCTAAAGGAAGTATATGGCTGTCAAATGGCCTCTTTTTTTGAAAGTCTGTCTTGTGGGAGAATGGTCACACTGGCCTTTTGGCTTGTTATTCTCAAAACTAAAGCAGCTGATAATGGATCGTCCGCATTTTGGAAGGAATACACATTGGTCCGGTCAACAGCTAATGCTTGATAGTTGGCTTCTTAAGGAAAGAAAATAGCAAATTCTGATGGGCTGGCATCCCATTCAAGGTGTGTCTACACCTCATGCCCAATGTTCCTCATGTGATAGGCTCCAGATCCACCACGATCCTTAGTGAATGAATAATGAAATTCTATTGTGATTGGTGGCTAGTAATTAGCAGAAATGATCAGATCCCACTGTCTTGTTTTCTGTTGTTTCCAAAGTTTCCATTACACTGTGCGATTACCGACTGGATTTTGCTGCTGCAGGTAAAGATCACACATCATGAAATAACTGATTGGTTATAAGTTAAGATCAGTTGTCTTAGAATGCATAATGTGATGTGTTCACTGCTGGTCAATTTAGTGCCATTGCTATCAAATACAGCTGACAAAAAATTATATAAAGATGTGTATATATATATATATATATATATATATATATATATATATATATATATATATATATATATATATATATATATATGAAATTCATAGAGTGTGACCAATGCTATAACTAAAAGCCACCAATAGGAGGGTGGTATAGTATGACATTAAACTCAAGGGACATCTAAAATATAGTACTACAATATCGAAACATAAACCAAACATACTAATGGATAGAAAAAACATCCTTACTACCTCAAGAATGTTTCTGTTTATGAGTGATGTAAGCAGAGCATGGTCATTTTCTTTAATCAGAGAGCTATCTTTTGAAGATCTGCAATGAAGAACACATTATCACACAGTCTTTTATAGAATTAGAATTTAAAATGTAGGATTCCATCAGGATCATATCACACACTGTGACAAGTAATAATTTTAAAATACAGCTGAAACCACACAATCACACCGTGAAATCCGTAAATCGGATTTATTCCTCTTTTCTACTTCCTATTTTTCCTCTCCCTTTGTCTTAAATTGCATCTTTCCTCTGTATATCTTGTGTCCATTTCTCTTCCTTACTCTCTACTTGGGTAAGTCTTTATCTGTCAGTGTCTCTTTCTGCCTTCTTTCACTGATTTGAAAGATTGAGGTTATATATCAGTGAAAAGCAATGGGGATCCCTGCACTCTATTCTGATTGGCTTTCATTGTCAAAGGTATCACAAGACTGAAAGCCTGAGCAAAGCCACTGTACAGTTTGAATCTTTCACAGGTTATCAGGTCACTCGATAAGACAAACATTATTCAGCCTGTACCAGTCTGTCATGCCAAATCCAGAGTATGTGCAGTCGTAAATTAGAAGGAGTTTGGCAGCACTCGTGTACGAAGGCGCACGTGGGAAAAGATAAGTGTGTGACAAGTGACAGATGTTACCGATAGCCTTTACACAAATACATCATGTTTTCGCAGTCACACACATATAGACAGATAAAGCAAAAGAGGAAACGGTGTGAGAAGAGAGTACACAGGGAAGATTTATACAAATTGAGCTTTTAACAGACAGAAAAAATATGCGTTCGAAAAATAATATTGACTAAAAATAGAATACAAATCTGCTGGGTATTGTCATCAAGAGCACGAGCTGCTTATTATTGTATTTCTTTTTCTTTCTTTTTTCCAATTTATGGTTCCATTGATGCCTTTAGAATTATGGTGTCCAAAGAACATCCCCATTAGCAATGAATTTACTTTAAGATTATCAGGTCCAAGAGTTTTGCTGAACTAAAAAGTGGGTTGTCTGCCATCAAAGATGCTATGTTCTGAGTTGTTTAACACATCTAGCTATCAGGAAAAGAATGCTGAAATTCTGAACTGTCGTCTATATTCATCTTTTGACCTCAAACCCAAATGTCTTCAGTGTATAGCAAAAAAACAAAAGAATGGGCTTGCCGTTCCAATACTTATGGAAGGGAGTGTATGAGGAGTGTGTTCAGCTGCAGTAGCATGAGCAGCAGTTTGAAAAAAAGATCTGGCCTTTATAGCTGCCTTTATATCTTGGACGAAGTGTGTGCTAGCCTTTGCACTCCCTGGTTGGTGGCTGTCACGTGATGGGGTCGCCGTGTCACGGAGAAAGCTACTCGGTATGAAATGCCAAATGACCAAATTGGGGAAAAAATGGGATTAAAAAAATGTACTTTTCCCTTAACCCTTTACAATCTACAGGACCATCCTGCTGTCTATCATCACCTTTGTAACCCCATAACAGGAGTCTGTTACGTATGAAGTCTTGCATTTATTGGATAGTAAACATGACTTGTATGTAATACTTTGGAATTGCTTAGGTTAGGTGGAAGATTGGAAGATTTGAGAGAATGATAAATGGCACTGTTGTTGGAGGAGGGTGGACACTAAAAAGAGAAATAAAGGAACAAAGATAGAAAAGCAGAGACATACTACAGGAGGAGAAAAGAGCCACTGTAGCAAAGAAGTCAAGATGTTAAACTTTCCTCCGGATGTCCATAGAGAAGCCCTCTGTACACCGACAATCTATTTATGCAGTACAGGAGCCTCAGGGATGCATCCTCCCATCAACCCTTGCCCAATACACACATACACACTCTGTCACACTACCTCACTTTTTAGTAAAAGCACATAAAGCTCAAAGCCCCTTCCTACACACTAGCTAGGACCCATCTGCATAATCCCCCTCCCTTATTTTCTAAATCCCGTTCACACAAACTGACTCTGAGCACATGTGTAATTTTAAACGGGTTTCTTCCAGTCTGGCATTGTTGTTGGTCAGGATCTGAGAGCTCAAATTCATCCTTTTTCTGTTAGCAGCCAAAAAAAGCTTTTTCTATCTTCTAGTCAGGACCAAGAGCACTTAAGTAAAATGAAAGGAGAAGGAGGAAAAGAACATCCTTTCTGCACTGGACCGGTTAGCACTGAGATCTTCCTCAACTCCATACCGCTCACAAACTCAGATATGCCTTTTTCAAAAACAAAAATAACAACAACAACAACAAAAAAAAAAAAATTGGAATATATTGTTGTCTCAGCTAAAGGCATATAACTGTACTAGAGAAACATGGTGAAACTTTTGGCACCTATAGTAAAGCATTAAATATACTGATACTGATGTTATAAAGTAAAATGGAGTAAAAAGGGCACTTTAAGACACTTTTGTTTCTTCAGCTACATAAATTTTCCATTAACCTGACTGAAGTACTCCCATTTCTAAAATAAACCCAAAAACATCACTATAAGGTTTCATTTTTGGCATTGACACCAGATTATTTGTTGTTAACAAATGTTTTAAGGTGGGTTATTTTGGATTTTGGTGGAACCAAGCTCAACAGCACCACCACTGTTCATGGTATGAAGAAGTGAGGCTGGGGCTGTTTTCTTTCAAGCCCAGATTGTAGATTCATGCAGTCTATCAGTGGAAGTCATGGCAGGTTATTAAGAGTGAAATGCCCCCTAGATTTGATCTCCATTTGGACAGATACTAAGAAGGTACATGTGGAATACAGTCATGGGTGTAATAAATGCAACCGCTACTGCTTATGTTACATCACAGAGTAGCTGAACACATTCAAAGGAAAAAAGCCTTAACGGCCCTCATCCGCATACATGGGCTCACAGGCACCCATGATTGCCTAGTGCCTTTGTGATTGACAGAGGAGAGAGTAACGCCATCCCACCCACACAGAAAGAATGGCCAATTATACTCTCTGGGATTTTTGTTCACGGATGGATGTGGCATCATCAGGATCAAACCTGCACCACTGGGGAACCCGTTTGTCCTGGTTTTTATCTGGATCTGGGACACGGACATTGTCTTCAGAGTAGAACCTAATAATCAACAGAGCACTCGTCTGTACTTTAAAAAGATTGTGAAAATAAGGGATGGAAAGTGAAAATAGACTTTGTAGTTAAGGTCTGCCTGTGGTTGAAATGAAACCGAGTCCAGGTCCAGGAATGGAAGGTAATCCTCAGGAAGTACAGCATCAGTACACCGCTTGAAACTTTGCTCATTAAATCTAAATCCGTCATCTTTTAAAAGTTGAAACTTTGCAAATAGCTGGAGAATAACAGCTTGCCCCTTACCCTCCGTCTGACTCGAGGGCTGAAGCTGAGTCAGACATTACACACACACATACACACACACATTTTGGGTCTGAGCCTTTGCTGTACCATCTAACAAAGCCAGAGAGAGCAGGATAGATTATGCCTGCAGAAAAAGTGACTTAAAAGGATCTTTTAGGCGGAGGCAGATGGATGAATGACTCAGACAAGGGAGTTGAGAATGTCATCCTGTGTAAGCTTCCGCTACAAACTTCGGCTCAGCATATACTACCTGAAACTCAGAGTCAGCTAGCAAGCAGTTATGGTGTTCACATCTTCATACAGCTCAGAGTGCTGGATCTAAGCAGGAGGAAAGAGTGTTTGCTGGAAACTTTCCCAGAGCTATTGGCAAAGGCGTCGCTTCTATTTGATTAAAACAAATGGAATTAGCTTTCCCCTGGCCCTGTTTTCAACGCTAAGCCAGACCGACGGGATCAGGCTATGCTGCTTTGTTTGAATTTTAAAATGCAGCAACCAGAGTAAATTTGCACACATGATGCACGTTCATGGCTTATCATTTACTGACCATTTACTACATAGACGGTAGTAATGTGTGCCATTGCTTACCATTGGGATCGCACAATCTAGGTGACCTCTTTTTTTTTTAACTTTAGTACTTTTATTTCACCTGAGAAAGTGAATGGAATCGAATTAATTCATCATTCAGTAACCACTTTATGCTGGCCAGGGTCATAGATTATCTAGAGATTATCCTGGAAACAGTGGGTATAAGGGATATGCTATAACATGCATTCCAACTCCTAGCATATTATTGGGAGGTATGGAGGAGGAAACCCACATGGACAAAGTGATAACACACACCACAGAACTGTACCAGGTAAAAGATGCATACAATGGAGCCCAATTATGAAGCCAGATACAAACCGATGTATTCGTAAATCATTTGCAGGAGCATTTAGCCCTGAAATATGGTATTCCTGAAAATCCAGTTTTCTCAGTTTTGTCTAAATGCATGCTACTCACTAATGTGAACTGGCAATGAGCTACTGCTTGATACAGCTTGATGCATGAAGCCTATTCATTCTTCCACTAGGTTCAGTTATTCAAACTCATAGTTCCTGCATGAAGTACAAGTGAGGTTTATTTTGCTGGTGCCAATAAGTCTGATTACAGATGTCGATTTAAGATTTGGATTTGTGCAAAGCTTTTGGTAGGATTAAAGGTTATCCTCATAGCCTGGCCATTCTAACGAGCTAAAGGATTCTGCATCAGCCTGTAAGGACTGATTAGCTCAGCGCTAATGGTGGGGTTGTATACGACTCAGGATGAAACGGCTGAAAATGAGCACATCATGATGGATACCTCTTGCAGTAATATAATGACAGTAGAAGCTTAAATTCTCTTAACCAGTTGATTAAATGATTGAATATTTCTCATGCTGGACAGTAATGTAAGTGAATGTGACAGTGGTAAAAGCAGCCTTCTTTCAGACTTAAAAGGAAGTGAGTGAACGACAGAAAGAAGAGTTTTATATGAGCAATTTATAAACCCTTATTCGGATCAGGTAGTGGAAGGTCAAAAGCAATCCGCCCATTCCCACCTAGCTCTGCCATTAAATTTGGCAATTATACTCCTCTGAACGTTAGGAATGAGAAATAAGCCGGGTCAAAGCACATTTAAAACGAAGTTTGTGCCGCTCTCATGGAGTGTGTTCGGATTTCCGATGTGTGCCCGCTGAGATAAGGGGCCAAGAGAGGGCTTAATCTCAGTTTCTGTGAAGTGTTAGCGTGGGTACGACGGCGTGCAGAGCCAGATAGTGGCAAGTGCTCTAAAGGGGGTCCCAAAAAGGTGGAGGAATTAAATATTCAGTATTCAATGCCAAAATTTAGCTTGTGCTCTTTGAGAACAAATACCCAAATTGTCCCTAATTGATTAGTGACCCATTTCAATCAAAATGACGCAACATGTAATTTTGGCTTCACTCCTCCAGCCCACCTGCTATGTTAATGATCGCTTTGCTTAATCTCTAGTGTGTTTTACTGCAATTACATTTACTGTGGAGGTGTGGCGTAGGAGATTCCTGCCACTGCTTTTATTAATCCCTGAAAAGCTGTTGAATATGCATGCAGGAATGCAGCATGCCAGAGAAGGAGCTCTCCTCCTTCTCCTAAATCGCTGAGCACATGATTTCAGGAAATGATGAGCAGAATAGAAAGAACATTAAAAAGAAAACCAGAGGTTGAACTTTTGAACTCAAGATTTGAAATGGCTAATAGAAAAACATGGGAAAAGCTCTTATGTCAAATAAGGTCTCAGGAAAATGGGAAGTCATGCTGCACTTTTGCAGAACTGTACTTAAAAATACATACATACAAAAACAAAAACATTTGACCTCTGACCTTATAGAAATCTTTCTCCCAAAACACACACTCAAAAACCTTGGCTGTCTAACCTCAATTTCAAGCACTCTAGTGAATCTACAAGTGGACGCCAATGCATCGCAGGGCACCGTGCACATATACAGTATCTCACAAAAGTGAGTACACCCCTGACATTTTTGTAAATGTTTGATTATATCTTTTCCTGTGACAACACTGAAGAAATGACACTTTGCTACAGTGTAAAGTAGTGAGTGTACAGCTTGTGTAACAGCGTAAATTTGCTGTCCCCTCAAAATATCTCAACACACAGCCATTAATGTCTAAACCGCCGGCAACAAAAGTGAGTATGCCCCTAAGTGAAAATGTCCAAATTGGGCCCATTTAGCCATTTTCCCTCCCTGGTGTCATGTGACTTAGTGTTACAAGATCTCAGGTGTGAATGGGGCGCAGGTGTGTTAAATTTGGCGTCATCGCTCTCACACTCCCTCATACTGGTCACTGGAAGTTCAACATGGTACCTCATGGCATGCTGCAGCTCAGTGTCAGGGTCTTGGCAATCTTCTTATAGCCTAGGCCATCTTTATGTAGAGCAACAATTCTTTTTTTCAGATCCTCAGAGAGTTCTTTGCCATGAGGTGCCATGTTGAACTTCCAGTGACCTGTATGAGGGAGTGTGAGAGCGATGACGCCAAATTTAACACACCTGCTCCCCATTCACACCTGAGATCTTGTAACACTAACAAGTCACATGACACCGGGGAGGGAAAATGGCTAAATGGGCCCAATTTGGACATTTTCACTTAGGGGTGTACTCACTTTTGTTGGCAGCGGTTTAGACATTAATGGCTGTGTGTTGAGTTATTTTGAGGGGACAGCAAATTTACACTGTTATATAAGCTGTACACTCACTACTTTACATTGTAGCAAAGTGTCATTTCTTCAGTGTTGTCACGTGAAAAGATATAACCAAATATTTACAAAAATGTGAGGAGTGTACTCACTTTTGTGAGATACTGTATTCACACTTACAGGTAATTTAGAGAAGCCAATCTACCTACTGGCCTGGTATTGGGAGGTGAGATGAAACCAGAGAACCTGGAGTACACCAAGGCAGACTGGAAATTTCCACACAGATAGAAATCCACACTTAGGAGCAAACCAGGTATCCTGGCGCTGTGAGAAACCAGGAAAACTCTTTCATAATTGGTTTTGAGCTGTTAAGCATCCCAAGAACCCTGAGGAACCCTTTTTTTAAAGAGTGTAGCCACTTAGGTATAAGTATAGGTATTTGGACTTTAAGGGCAATTTGGAAAAGTAAGGGTTTTAAAGGGACAATACATCTTGCTCTGGATTTCCCAACCAATGAGTGAGCTTGCTTGTGTGTATCTACCTAGACACTATGAAGGAAAATTCCTCAAAGCTTTACCCGTTTAGATTTTGCTTCAAAATGTAATAATGAAATTACTACAGTATCTGCAGGAAGGTCCCTAGCTCCAGAAACTAGAACAATTTCCCCAAGGATTGCAAAACTTTGCTTAATTAACATGGATTCTATTCCTTGAGGAAGATGTTTGAAGACAAATAGTGAGGAATTTGGGGCTCAGCCAGAATACATTTGACTAGTGAAGGATGAGAGAGTAGGCGTTAAATCACAGAAAGCCAGAGAAGACTGCCAGCTCAAGGCCCAATGTGGAGATAAGGAAGAGAGGCATCCATTACAGTTGATAGAAAGCAGATCTAGCACCAGGGAACAGTGGTATCTGCAGCAGGGTCCTGCAGACAGAACAAATAATCAGAGATGGAACTGCAGGAAGGAAAACAAACCCTCACAAATACACACCCAGACACAAATGTCATGGTTTGATTTAGTACTGTGCTGGCATAGTGTAAACGTACAGGAGGTAGTGTATATTCTTTCAGTGCTAAGATTTAGAGACTACCAAAATCACCATGAAATGGATAGGGAATGATTTAGAAAGAAAATAAATATAGTTTACCGTGTGGGTTGGTGGCTGTATAGATCACTTCTACAGTCCCTCAAGAATCAGTTTTCTATGTCAGAAGTGCACCTTTTTCTCCTTGTGAAGTGAAGCGAATTTGAACATATTCCCAGAGCACAGCACATCCACTAGTGTCGGTGAAAGTCTTGAATACATACAGTACAATAAATATACTTGTCTTGTATCTTTCTTCTTTTGATTTGTTATCTCATCTTGACAGTTTCCTACTGGCTCAGTATTTGCTGTCACTCTCTCCTCACATTCTCTTTTTTCGAGGGTAGATTCTGTTCAATTCTATTATGAAAATCTGTGAATATGACAACACAAGGTAAGACACGTACTGAGATCCAGTTTGCATTTCCCTGAGACAAATGAGCTGGTTTGGCAGCAGCAGCTTACTGGGGATAGAGATCACGCTAAAATAAATGGCATGGCACAGAATTAGGAAGTCATGACAGATTGGTGAAGCATGGAGCTGGAATCACAGATCATATCACAATCATGCAGGAGAGATAAGACAGGACGTGTGTGTGTGTGTGTGTGTGTGTGTGTGTGTGTGTGTGTGTGTGTGTGTGTGTGTGTGTGTGAATTTCTGTGTAAGCAATGAGTCATAGATCAATAAAAATGTGTGTACTTGTAATTGTGGGGAAAGTTAATTGTCTGCTGTAGAAAAGCAAGAGATGACATACAGTACATACTAATATTTCTCACACTCGTATTGTTCATTTTTGGAGATTTATTGGGCTAAAACCTAAATATGGTCCTGTGTGTGTTGAGGATTTTTTTACAGCTTTTTGCTTGGGGTAAGCCCTGAATCACTGAGGGGGGAAAAAAAAGAGGCAAAAACACAGGGGCATGAAACCTCCTAGAGTATTACCAACCAGATTCACCAGATTCTGCCTGATTAGCCAATTTGAGAGAGGCCTTTAGTTGCTTAAAAGTTACCCTTGGTTCCTTTGTGACCTTGCGAACTATTACGTCTTGCTATGTCTATGTCTATGTTTATGTTTTAGGTCATATTTATTCAGATATATAGAAAATTCTAAAAAAAAAAAAAAAAAAAGTTCATAAACTTTCAAGCACCACTGTATACCACCCATTTATTTCCCAGCTTAAGTCTCTTTCTGTCTTTGGTAAAATTGTGTCCATGGTCTTGAATGGCCTCAGACTACCCACCGAGACCAGCCTAGGACAACCCAGTTAAGATGCTTCATTTATTCTGTTACATATACAGATGTCACCTATATTTCTGTTCAAGGCTCATTAGAAAATCACGGATCATACGTGTTTACTTGTTTCGACACAGCAGCATGCTGTTGTAGGAAAGAATCAATTACAGGATGTTGTGATGAGGCCCAGTGCAAAACAGACAGGTTATCACCGCGAAGTTGAATAATTTCCATTAATGAACAGTACTCTAACACATGGATTATTCCTCATGTACCACAGTAATTTCCAATGATTCATTTTTTAAAAAAAATTAAAGTATGACATACTTTATATCCCATTTAAAGTTACATTTAATGTTGTGGAACATCCAAAAAACATGTTAGTTCCTGTTATGGCTTACATTATAACAGCTATAAACATTGTCTCCCTCTCTTGCCGCTCTTTTTTTCTCTGTCTTGAGGTTAATAAAATAAAAAATAAAAAACGCAGCTTGTCATGTTAACAAAAAAACTGAAAAACAGAAAGCCATCTGTCCTAAAGTCTTTCCTGTGTTGGAAAAGCTCAAGGAAGAGCTTAATTGTCATTGATTGACACAAAGCCAGAAGTGTAAGTGAAAATATGCTAATAATTATATGGTATAATATTGTGTGCGTGTGTGTGTGTGTGTGCGTGTGTGTGTGTGTGTGTGTGTGCGTGTGTGGTGTGTGTGTGTGTGTGTGTGTGTGTGCACATGTGTGTATGTTCCTTCCAGAATCCTTCAGCCAGGTGAGATGGTTGCCATGGTAACAAGGCAGCTGCACAGGAGTAAGAGAGGAATAATGCTACATAAATAGAGGGTGTATTTTATCCACTGCCACTCAGTGCACTTAACTCTTCCAAACAGTGATCGCATGAAAGAGTTTCAAGCGTAACATAAAGAAAAATGTTTACCCCCCAAAAAAATGTTTAGAATTTAACTGAACCGTGCAGTAAGTCAGAAGTGAGCTTTCTGACCCGTATCCTGCCAGGCTACAGTTAACAAAACTGAGCCCGATATTTGCTACTCAAATGTGTTTGTGTGCCTCAGGCTGTCCTTTCTAAATGTATCCAACTCTCAGACTCTGTAATTCTCTCGGTGGTTATGTGTTTGTATTCACGTCTTTTGACAGACTGCTGCACTTGTGCAATGTGACAGCCATGCAGTTAAATGCTGAGTACTCAGATTTTTCCAGAAGAGAGAAGGGACGGAAGCAGAGAGAAGGAAAAACAGGGTTGGGGTAGATGTACACAGAGAGTGTGAGATGGAATGGAAATGAAATTGGACAGACTCTACCTTTGAGAGAAAATGTGAGTGGATTTTGAGAAGTGAAGGCATAGAAAGAGAAATAGATCAGGAACAAGCAGAGAACGAGAGAACAGGTAGGACGCTGTCAAGATAAGAAAACAAAGCAATACAAGCGAGACAAGTGTATTTATTGTTTTATTATCATATGTTCAATGTTTTTTTCACACACATTGGGGTTTTTTCTTGCCATTTTAGCTTTTGAAGCAACCTTAGGACCCTGGGAGCTGGTCTGGTGGGTCTGTGTGTTGGTGAGGGTGGAGATCCAGGACTGGGCAGCAGGTTTTCCTAGCCTGTGTCTTCTGGGTTATCGTGGACTTGGTCTTTTAGGTTTTCCTGGTCTTAATCTTCTGGGTCACCCTAGCCTGGTTCTTCTGGGGTTTCCTGGCCGTTATATTCTGGGTTGTCCTGGTGTTGGTGTTCTGGGATTTTCCTGGCCATGGTCTTCTCGATCAACTTGGCCTTGTGCTTCTGGAATTTCCTAGCAATGGTCTTCTTAGGGTGGGGTGGGGTGGGGTGGGGGTACTCCAGTTTCTTCCCCCAGTCCAATGACATGCATGGTAGGCAGATTGGCATTTCCAGATTGTCTGTAGTGTGTGAACAGATGTGTGAATGTGTGTGCAGTTGTGCCCTGCAATGGGTTGGTACCTCATTCATGGTGTCCCCTGTCATGTACCCTGAATTCCCTGGCATAGGCACCAGGCCCCCTGTGACCCTGTATATCCTATACAGTATGGAAAATAGATAGATGTATGGATAGTCTTCTTGGATTTCCTGACCTTGTTCTGGGTTTTCCAAGCCATGGTCTTCAGGATCCTCTTGACTTTGGTCTTCTAGATTAACCTGATTTTGATCTTCTGAGACAGTTAAATCTCAAATCTCAGACCTGAATATTTTTTGAAAAGCCTCTTCCCGTTACATCCTTATCGCAGTTTCACCCTCCCAACTTTTCGTGCATTTTAAAAGTATTTTAAAGCGTTTTAAAATGTTTTCTGATACTTTTTTAATATGGCTCTAGGAATGAGAACCATTCCTGAAGAAGTGTAAGCGCACATCTTTAGACTAGTACATGTGACGGGATGGTAGTATAAAGTGACTCCAGGTCCTACTGCTTTTCTTTGAATTTAGTGAAATCCAGTGGATTCCTGCTTTAGACTGGAAGACAAGAGTATAGAGTAATAGAGATCAAAATTAAGTGAAGTCTGCCTGTTGCTATCTGATGAACCCCACTCGCCTCCACAAGCAGCTTTTCCATTATTGGTTGTCAGATGGGATAGACTAATAGAAAGTTTGTCCAATTAGCTGGGGTCAAGACTCCAATCAAAGGAGCCCAGATATGAAGTAAAGAACAATTCAACAAGTTGACGTGGACACATTTAAAATTCACACCAGACTTTCTCTCACATAGTTTATCCCAGTGCTTTCTAATAATAGGTCTAAAGCCTCTACATGCTGTGCATTTTAATTATATTCCCATATCAACCACACAGCCCAATTCAACGCTAGTATGGAAGCTCAGAGGTCAGCCATAGCAACAGAAGGTATGTGGGCTAAGTTTCTTAATGAACAAACCAATCTGTTAATGCACAGATTTATTACAAACACTGTAAATGATGGCTGGAAAATCTGCATTATGCTCTAATGTCACCCTCTACATCACAATACAGCTCATCACCGATGCATTGCCTGATCAACTGTGAATCGTTTTCACTCAAGGACAATGGGAGACCTCAACAATCTATACAGCAAAAAATTAACCACTGTTTTTATAAGAACTGAAGCCTTTACAAATGTTGATTTGTTTATGTCAGTTGTCATTAGCAGCTTCTGCTGGTATTATGTCGCCCTTAACAACACCCTTAGGTAAAATGTTCAAATGATTTATAAGAATTATCTTTCTAGTAGATTGAAGCTTTTATGATACAATGTAAGTAGCAGGTTTTGACGGGCAATTAGAGATCATTTCTCTCATCTTCTCCGTGAGCTTTAAAGACCCTCACTGTATCCGTTTCTTTATTGAGAAATAACCGATCAAGAATGGCTCCCACTGGGTTCTGGCATAGTGAGAATAAAAGAGACTTTCATTTTGATTTAATGAAATTCGCAGTCATTCACGGATCTGCTAAGTTTCTGTAAGCCTATAATCAGCACTAATCACTGCACACTCATTCATTTATACAGTGCCCTCCATTAATATTGGCACCCTTGGTGAATGTGAGCAAAGAAGGCCGTGAAAATTTGTCTTTATTGTTTAACCTTTTGATCTTTTGTTAAAAAAAAAAAAAAAAAAAATCATATAAAATAGTCTGCTCTCATGGATATGAGACAATTGAAAACACAACACAAATTTTTTTGTTAAATATATGTGTGGCACAATTACATGTGACACAGGCTGATTTCCAAATTGTCCATAGTGTGTGATTGTGCCCTGTGATGGGTTGGCACCCCATCCAGGGTAACCCCCTTCTTGTGCCCCAAGTCCCTGTTCCTTGGGATAGGCTCCAGGCTCCCCATGACTCTGTAGGATAAGCAGTACAGAAAATGGATGGATGGATGGATGGATGGATGGATGGAGGGATAGTACTTAAATGGATTTTTAGAAAAGAACATTTAGTTAGCATTTTTGAAGGAGTCTCCAGTGACAGATCTTCATAGGTCCTCTGTACCAAGAATCACTTAAGACCACAGTTAATGTCCATAGTACTGTATCCAGGCCATCCCATCTAGCCTAGGGCTAAATGTCTAAATTAAGACAACTTAGCATTGCTACAAGATTTTTTTTCACTTGCTAGCTAGCACCCAGCTCACTAGCACAAAGTATAATAAATAGAGCATTGAAGCTGAGACAAATAATAAATGACATATTTTACACACAAATTAATGCTGTTTTAACAGCATGGTGCAAAACTGCTATGTCTCTATTTTCTCCTTGATGTGTCAGACTGTTTTGTTTTTTTAAACGCTTTTGTGCTGTTCATGAACCTTTTTTTTTTGTCTATCAGAGAATTTTAGTTTCAGTGTACAAAAATTAGTACAGTAGCATTTTGTATCTCAAAATCATTTTACTACACAATATGACATGTTACTAGCATTAAGCTATAATGTTAGTTGTACATATACAGTCAAACATAGCTAACAGTCAAAGTTGTGGCTTTTTAGTACTACTAAAAACTACTGTTACGTGTTATTCAATCACTGTTAGCAATGTTAGCAAAGTCACACCGTTAGCTATAACCTTATTTCATGCTTGACATATTTCTTGAACTTATATAGTCTGTGACAGGAAGCCAGTTAAAGCAACATATATACAGACCATAAAGAGACTTTAGTTGTCCCTGGAGTGATCCAGCATCAATCACACAGCTGTCACTTGTTCACTCCTCTGTGTGACAACTCTAGAATATAGAGGGGAAAGCGCATGACTGTTTTCAGCTTTGCATGTCCACTGGGATAGACTTTTATTTTGGTAGGAAGTTTGTCCGGTACGTTTGGTTTGGTTTAGTAATTTCTCCTTTATTGAAACATTTGTTTATATTATTTTACAATCTGGAAAGTAAAGTACACAGACACAGTTATATGCAGTTGATAGTGACCATATCTGTAGTGAAATATGGAAACATTTATAACAGGTCATAATGCATAATGCAAACACAGGAAGTGCATAGGTACCCTATTGCAATTACATGCATTTACAACAATTACTTTTTATTACAATGCATGGAAGTCTATGGTAGCGCATACAAAGCTTCATGCACTTTTTATGAAATATGGCACAGCAATACCTACACGGCAATTTTTGCCCTGGATATCCATCATGTACCACTTATCTCACACAGGGTCACGGGGGAGCCTGGAGACTATCCCAGGGAACTCGGGGTGGCAGACCATCACAGGGAACAATCACACACACATTCACACACTACGGACAATTTGGAGATGCCAGTCAGTCTACAACACGTGTTTAGACTGGGGGAGAAAACCCGGAGGAAACCCCTGAGGCACGGGGAGAACATGCAAATTCCGCGCATACAGGGTGGAGGTGGGATTCGAACCCCTAGGTGCAAGGAAACCATGCTAACCACTAAGCCCCATAGTTTAATGGATATGATAATTTGCTGAAATTACCACCATTTTGAATTTGGATGGATGGTTGATTGGATAGCTGGAATTTTTTCGAAAAAAAAGTTTTTTCGCATCTTCCAAAATCTTCACAAATTTTGGATGAGAACAACCTGAGCAAATATTGTTTCTTGGATTTTTGATATGCAGTGCTGTTCATACATAACTCCCAAACAAATTTATCACTAAAGAGAGTCAGGCCATTTCTCAGCATAACTTTTACACCATTTTTGACACCAAACCTGGCAAATATATTTAGCAACATGACCTGATATTAATAAACGAGGCTGAAGTTCATTTGAAAATTGAGGGGTACTGAAAACAGGAAGTCATGCAATATCTCACCAATAGAATGTTTTGCCTTCAAATTTGTTATATGTTTTTGGGGAACAAGAGCTCATGGTCCCAACAGCTTGAGTCTCCCTCCTTCACCAAGGGGTAGGGTCAAAAAGTGCCTGGTCCCTTAATCGCTGCTTTCAGCTACAGTATATTTATATAAATATTTACTTATCATTATCATTTATATTCATAATTGTTGATTATAGTTGTTATTATTCAGGGAAGTGCATTACATTATATCTCAATGTTTGTTATTCAGTAAATGCAACAACATTACACAACATATAGATATATATATATATATATTTTTTTTTTATAAACTTAATGAAGTAACAGAGACAGAACGGTTGCTGGAGATGGAACCATTAATTTCTCCATGAAAGCCAGTGTGTCACTGTACTGTATTTCCTGTCATCAGCTTCCCACCTGCTGTGAAAGTGTGTGAACAAGGAAGTTATGGATAGAGATGAAGTGCAAAGAGTTTCATTTTGGAAGAGCTTGCGAGGGATTTATTACATCTCTACTAATTTAGATGCTTCAACAAAGTTCTTACTTTGGACATTAGATATACTCTCTCTCTCTCTCTCTCTCTCTCTCTCTCTCTCTCTCTCACACACACACACACACACACACACACAACAATATCTAGAGAAAGCACAAAATCTATATTTATTAGTATAATAATTAATAACTAATAATTAATAATACATTAATAAACCCACTGATGTCTGATTTAATAAAAAAAAAAAAATGCATATATGCACAGATATGCACACCTAAAGCAGAATAAACAGATGTGTTTTTCATCTTTTAATGAGTGGTGAATCATCTTTTTTAATAAGGAAGGCCTGTGAACCTTGAGTGAAACAAAAATTAAATGTTGTGCACTTGTTTTTTGTATTAAGATGTAATTATTTTTGACTTAACCCTCTTACCCCGTATGGCCAAAAAACCGGCTTGCCCGTCTTTGATCTATTCCCGTAAGGACGATATACCGGCTTGGTCGTCTATGCCAAATCCCCGTAAGGCCGATATAGCGGCTTTACAGTGTAAACGTTATCCCCGTAAGGCCGGTGTACCGGCATTACTCTGCTATGATTCCTTACTTATTTAATTATTATTTTTTAACCCGGAAGGTTGATGACGTCATGACGTGATTACGTTATTACGCCGGCATTACGATGAAGATCCAAACGTGAATATTGGTGTAATAGTAGAAGTGAACTAAAAATGCCAAAGTGAAAAGCTAATCGTGTTCCAGCTAATGTTACACCTACAGTGAACACAGGTACATCTAAAACAGTGAAAAAAAAAGAAAACATACACAGTTACACAGGCGAGAGCGAGGATTCTAGATAGTGACAGCAGTGAAAGTTCAGGCGATGTTGAAATCGAAACTGATAGAGACGCAAACTCTCCTGATTCAGACCCTGATCCGTCTTCATCTTCAGCATCAACCAGTGCGAGTGACACTGCAGGGGTCTGGAGTCATAACGGGACCATTTCTGTGCATTCGTGAAAACACTACCTGCTGGTCTGATTATCACCAGAAACTTGACTTTTGGCACTAAAATGCATTTATTTATTTATTATTTACTTGAATATATTCAAAGGCATTGACCACGCTGATGCTCGTATGGTACTTCTAAAGGAGTAGAAGGATTTTAGCGAGCATTTTTCGTCATTTCTCTAGTCAAGAACTGTCATTTTCAAAGTAATATTACACAAATACATTATTATAAGTTGTTTCAAGGCCTAAAAATGTTCAAATTAAAATGTTGATTTTGGGGCCAATTTTGGCCTGGGAACTCAGGGTTGGCGTGCTGTTTCTATGGGGCTTATAGGGTTGTGGGACATAATACTGTGGGAACTAAGGGGTAAGAGGGTTAATAGCTTGTTATTTCAAGAAATTGTAGATATCAAGTCAAAGAAACATCATAATATCTCAAAATAACAAAGAATCAAGTTGTAATAATGATATATTAAATCATATTAAAATCATAATGTCTGGAAGTACCCAAGTCCACGGTTCATTATTCATTCGAGAAAGATGTTTCCTATAGCTAAAGAGGGTTATAATGTCACAATAACAAGATATTGAGTCAAAATATTGAGAAATCTTAATATAAATAGTTATTAAAGTCGAAGTAATGATTTATTGAGTCAAATGAATGACATAAATGTATGCGCTTTCATAATGGCGTGTAAAAATGTAAGGATATTTACAACTGAGTAAAAGTTTGCCATCCATCTACCATTTAATTTTTAATATTTAATTTCGATACACTTTAAGTCAGGGCATTTGGAGGACCTTTTTTGCTGAGTAAGCCACTATTTTCTCTCAAAAGCTTATCATTATGGTAATGTTGATACTAAATGCCTTGTATGTGGCTCAATTCATTCCACATCTGCAGTCAGAATAAAGTGATAGGGATTCATGAAATTCCTCACGTGTGAACTTAATTACTGAAAACCAGAAGACAAAATAGATTCATGTTAAACATGAAAGCGGCTCTTCTTGCACCTCTTCTTTCTTATCGTTTCATTCTCCTTGTTCGCAAAAATCCATCACCGTGATTTCCCAACACACATACAGATATGAGAAGACTGGCAAGGGAGGCAAGATCGTTATAACAAATCATTCTAAGAAGAAAAACTCTTTGAAAAATGTCAGTGAACGGGGTCATATATGCATGTTTAATTTAGCTCAGCAGTCTGGGAGGAATGGAAGTACTGCAATATTCACTGCAGTAGGAAAGGGAACTCAATCATCTGTAATGGACTTGACCTTTTTGACAAAAATCTCCCAAATCCTAGACAGAGAATGTGAGAGTTTAGTGTTTATTTGACCAGTAAGTTCTAGATATCGACCAGGTACAGGTTCAAAACACTGGCTATTTATGCCTGGTTAAAAAAAAAAAAGATGGTAGGAACCTGATTCTTATATACAAATGAACAAATCAAATCAATTTCAAGAATAAACTCATAATACTGTGTTTCAATAATAAAATCCTAATATTTAGAGAATATATATATATATATATATATATATATATATATATATATATATATATATATATATATATATATATATATATATAATCATCAGAAAGAAATTGCTATATATTGATAATAAAGTCATAATACTATGACAGAATGGTACTTACATATCAGAGCAACGTTCGTGTGTTAAAATGAGGGACGTTGTCATGATCTCATAATTTTATGACTTTTTCTCCTCAGTATAGTATGACTTGTTTCTCAAACTATTATGAATGACAGTCACAAAGCACTCACACTGGAGACTCCTTCCATAAATGTTAAGTAAACATCCCCAAAACACTCAACACAGTACGTAACCAAGGAGTATACTGTATATTGTTAACCTGTTTATTATTAATCTTAGATTATGTGGCGCATCCACCAATTCCTGTGAACGATAGATTCAGATTCAAGAATTCTGTAATACTGTGATATAACACATGACAAGAAAGTAAGTATCCATCCATCCATCTATCCATCCATCCATCCATCCATTTTCTATACCATTTATCCTACTGGGTCGTGGGGAACCTGGAGCCTCCCCCGGGGAGCATCAAGGCGGAGTACACCCTGGACAGGGTGCAATCCATCACAGGGCACAATCACACATCTATTCATACACTACGGACACTTTTGACATGGCAGTCAGCCTACCATGCATGTTTTCGGACTGGGGGAGGAAACCAGAGTACCCGGAGGAAACCCCCACAACACGGGGAGAACATGCAAACTCCACACACACACGGGGAATCGAACCCCCGACACTGGAGGTGTGAGGTGATCATGCTAGCCACTGTGCGCCCCCAAGATAGTACGTCATTTACAATACTGCCTAACATATCGTTTATGTTATTTAACCTCTACATAGAGTCCCTTTAAAAACACGTGCCTATATCCTTCCTTTACAATGGTTTCAATAATTAGACTCTAATTAGAGTCTCCCACACTCGCTTCAGGCATCATGAGCTTTAATTAACAGAGAGGTGATCACAGTGCGGCACATCACTTTCCCAACCCACATGCCAATGGGACCGAGGGATTGAGAAGTGAGAGGTAGAAAGAGAATGGAGAGAAAGGCAGAGAAAGTGAGACAGATGGAGAAGAGGAGGTCGAGCAGCAGAAGAATGAAAGGTGGGACATTGTGCGTTACAGGTACTACAGCTATCCGTAGAGCTTTAGGTTAATGAAAAACAAACCCTTTATCTGATTTTTTTCTGGAACGTGTGTGATGTCAGAAGACAATGAAACTCCCGGGCAGATACAGATTCAAAACCGTTTACACCAGCACGCTTGCGAGCAAATGACAGATGACCTTTTATTTACTCACCATGAGGCACGATTGAAAAAGCACCATTTCTCAGTCGTATGCAGATTAGTTATGACACTGCAAAGGAACAAATCGAAATAAGTGGCTCCAGTAAATTCCTCGGACCATTTAATAATACATAAATATGATTCATTCGATTCTGCAGACAATATGGTGAAATATATGTTATTGCTTTAAACACATGTTTCTGTGGTGTAACATCTGAAATCAGATCAAACCTGTCTCAGTGAGAAACAAAAAACTCTATTACCTTCACAGCTGTATTTTTCCACAGAGGGAAGGAGGGAGGAAGGGAGGGAGAGAGAGAGAGAAGTGAAGACATAGAGAGAAAATGTTTGTTTTTATTTCTCTGACAAGAGTAGAATTGAGAGTGGAGAAAATAAAATGGAGCATGGAGAGAGAGAGTGAGTGAGAGAGAGAGCAGGAACACTTGCTCTTTCTGAAGGTCAGACACAGACACTGTGGTGATCAGCATTCCTCTCTCACACTCAGTCTATTCCATTTCAAACACACACACACACTTTCTCACACATTTCCTCTCCATGGTACACTCAGGGAAGACTCATGCAGAAGAACTACAAACACAACAGATGATGTGACAAATATTAGGAATGGGCATGAGTACTCAAGTGACAGCAACAATCATTCATGACAACACACTGAATTAATAACTTAATTGTGGGGAAAAAAACAACTAATTATCATTATTACTTTTTCTAGCTTTATTAAATCCAATTTATTTGAATTGACATCTGTTACCAAATAACAAAACATAAATCCTTCCCGAAATTGTTTTTTTGTTGTTGTTGTTGTTTTGTTAACTTTTTTTCATTCCAAAACACTGCACTCTTATCCATTACATTTGTCATATTCTAAAAGAATTGCACTGTCATTAAATACAGTGGCCTTGTAAAAAAAAAATAAATAAATAAAATAAATAAAAGAACTCCACTCTGGTTATACAGCGTTGTCCAAAAGAAGTGGAGTGCTTACAGTGGGATTGCCCAAAACAAATGTGTTCTCATTGGTTACACTGGTCTTATCCAAAAGAACTGTGCTCTGATTGGTTACATTTATGCATTTAGCAGAAGCTTTTACACAAAGCGACTTGCAAATGAGGAAATGCAAGCAAAGTGATATATGAAGCAGAGAACAATACAAGTAGTGCTACCATACAAGAGCTTTAATTGAGTGTTAGAGGAGCAAAAACCAGTAGAAGTGCAGATAATAAAAAAATAAATAAAAAATAAAAATAAAAAAATAGTGGGGAAACCTTAGGGGCTAAAGTGAGGTTACAGAGGTATTGTCCAAAATAACTGAGCTCTGATTGGTTACAGCGGTATTGTCTAAAAGAACTGAGCTCTGATTGGTTACAGCGGTATTGTCTAAAAGAACTGAGCTCTGATTGGTTACAGCGGTATGTCTAAAAGAACTGAGCTCTGATTGGTTACAGCGGTATTGTCTAAAAGAACTGAGCTCTGATTGGTTACAGCGGTATTGTCTAAAAGAACTGAGCTCTGATTGGTTACAGCGGTATGTCTAAAAGAACTGAGCTCTGATTGGTTACAGTGGTAATGTCCAAAAGAACTTGAGCTCTGATTGGTTACAGTGGTATTGTCTAAATGTATTGAGCCCTAATTGGTTACAGTGGTATTGTCCAAAAACAGTGCTCTGATTGGTTACAGTGGTATTGTCCAAAAGAACTGAGCTCTGATTGTTTACAGTGGTATTGTCCAAAACAAATGTGTTCTCATTAGTTACTTTTGCCATTTTCCAAAAGAACTGCATTCTGATTGGTTTACAGTTGTATTCTCCAAAAAGAACTGCACTCTTTTTCATTACAACGGTCTACAGAGAGTGCACAGATTTCACACCGTCACTTCAGAAATAAACAGCACACAGTGATGTGGAAACGAAATGGAGCGAATTATCAGGTCACATTTAAACACATGTTGAGCAAATGCAAATATGACAAGCAGAGTAGAATAACTATTACACGCAATCCAAGCAGAGCTAAGAAGGAGAAGGAAAAAAAAAATATGACACCAAATGAGTAATGGCCCAGTGCTGGCACACACTTAACACTTCATCTGGCCCACATACTGCTGAGAAATGACGACGATTAACTCATCCAAAATCTCACTCCCAGAACACACCTACAACTCCACCTTGATAAGTGTATGCATACGAGGTGCAAATTGAAACGCCACACAAGTCTTAGCTGTCCAGATTCTAAACGGTAACAAAATTTGCTACACAATACATTTGCAGTTGTCATGACCTGCCCTCACGTGCCTAAACCAAACTGTATTTAGCACAGACTTCACCCGAAATTACAGCTTTTACCTCTGACTGTCACAAAGCCCTGATACTGGAGACTCCTTCCGAAAATACATATAAAAATCTCACAGAAATCTTCATTATATTAACAATTAAAACCATCAACGCATAAAATCCATGTAAAATCTATTTACTGTATACCATGTCAAGACTTTAGTGTGTAATAAGTGTAAGTGGTTACTATGGAAACAATATAACGTAATAGAACGAAGGCATTAATATGCAGGAGGAACAACTGTCAGAGATGCAGTCGTAGAAAGTTAATCCGCACGTTCCTAACAACTGACTGCGCTGTCGTATAAATACAGAATAATTCAGTAATTCCTGTTTGCGATTTGCACTGCACTCACTGGACTGGTCTCAGTCCCTCACGATTCAGAGTGAGTTGGCCGCTAGCATCAAGGCAGCCCTATGCAAATGAAAGAACTAAAAATAAATGCGAGAAGGCATTGCATATGGGAACAGAGCAACCAAAAGGAGAGCGTATGAAAAAAACGGCAGGAAGGAATTGCTAAGCGAGATGGATAGGCAGCCATATGCTGAGTAGGATGTCATGGATCGATGTGTGGCACTCTTCCTGAGTTACTAACATCCTCTCCTTCCATCTCTCCTTTGCTCCATATTGCCCTTCCTGAGCCAACTGGTTAGAAAGCAATAGGTCAAAAAAAGACAAATGACCTTGTTCAGCATAAGATGTGGAGCGAATGGGAGATGCCATGCAAGAAATAGAGCAGCCATCCTTTCATCCATTTATCCATCCATCCATCTCTCCGTATACACCCTGCCCAGTGCTTGAAGTGGAATATAATAAGTACTGGTACACTCCATGCTAGTGTGCATGTTACTGTTTTTAACAAAGCGTGTGTGTGTGTGAGACGCTGGTGAGAATCTGAAGGACATCCTGACTTTCTGTCCACCTCATTAATTCTGTCTTTCTCTCTTTCTGTCACTTTCCCCAGGTCTCCCTTTCTTCACCTTTCCGTTTCCGTCTCACACTTTCTCTACCTGTTTGTTTCACGTACAAAAAAAAAAAAAGCAATTAAATGCGAATTGCATCTTTATGCTTTGTGAAATGAAATAATGGTCTATGCATTTTTCATTTGACGGGAACGATATGAATGTTGATGTTTCTTAATTGGTTTCTGTGAAGAGAGCAAATAACAGTGCTTTAATTTAATGCCGGTTGTCAATAAGACTGAAATCTCCAAAAGTAATTACTAAAGAACTGCATCAAACATCCATATTTATGGACGTATTCTCACTTAATTAGTACAGTTTGCCTTGTAAAATTGTGTGTGTTGGGATTCTGAGCATGCTCGGTGTGACTCACTGGTACAAACACCCAAACACAGCATATTTAGAGGGTGGGTTAGGGGTTGGTTATAGAGGAAAAGATCACAGAGAGAGGAAGAGAAGGAGCAGAGGGGAATGGACAGATGTGAGAAAGGGAGAGAAAAGGGAGGCGAAGAGGGAGAGATAAAGCGCTATTAGGATGAGACGATGGTTAGAAGTTTGCCAAGGTGACTGCCGAAGATTACTACTGCTCCATATAAATAAGGTCCACACACACACACACACACACACACACACACACACCTCACCGACACCTGGCTTATCTTCAAGTAGGTGCTACAGGCTCTGTTATCCATACCGAGTGTGTATATGTGTGTGTGTATGTGTGTAAAAGCATCTGATATGGAGGGCATGGCATCCCAGCAGTGCCTCCAGTGAAACCAGTTGAGCAATACAAGTATACAAGGATATAATGAATCATAAGGCTTTGTTATGAATGTAGATGAAACTTTCGTGATGGCATTTAGCAAACTCTCTCCTTCTCTTAGATCTCTTCAACAAGCATCAGGCCTCTGCCTGTATGTAATGATTTAATGCATGTTGACTTAACACAACAAACCCTTCAAATTTAATTGAGTATTTAAATGAGGCACAGCGAACGTCTTCATATCATCAAAGGAGCCTACCTAAAGGCCTTTTTGCATCATCAAGCCAACTTTCTTATTTACTCTTTTAACGCTTCTCAGTCTAATGGACTAACACTTCTTCTTTTTTTTTCCTACATTTATGCATACACACACACACACACATCCCATCTGTAAAATATAGCCACCTACTCAGTGGTTTTCTGAAAGTTAAGCCAAAAAATTAATTGAAATAACAAAGTCGTAAAACACCTAGGGGCTTACTGTTATAGGAAAATAATCATCGATGGGATGGTGTGATGTAGGGCAGGGTGGCTTAGTAGTCAGCACTACTACTGCCTCAGTGTTTGCCTACTACTCCTACTACTACCTCTGTGTAGCTTCCATGTTCTCCCTATCTCCTCAGGGTATTCCGGTTTCCTCTCCCAGTCCAAAGACATGCATTGTAGGCTGACTGGCATGTCAAAAGTGTCCATAGTGTATGAATAGATGTGTGATTGTGCCCTGTGATGGATTGGCACCCTGTCCAGGGTGGACCCCGCCTTGTGCCTGATGCTCCCCGGGACAGGCTCCAGGTTCCCCATGACCCAGTAGGATAAGCGGTATAGAAAATGGATGGGTGGATGGATAGACATAAAGAATTACAGGCAGAACTTCACTCCAAGCTGTTGTTATAGAAAATTAATCAACACCTTCTGACCAATCAAATTCAAGACTTCAACAGTGTTGTGGTATATCTTAATAGTATGAACATTTTATCAAGCGGATAAGAGAACTGAACATTCTCTTAAAGAGAGTAAAAGTAGTAGAATATGACTTTGATTCAGAACACCTAAGATTTTTTCCATATACAGTATCAAGGGCCCCACGGTGGACGTTTTTGTTCCAGGAACACTTTCAAGTTGTGTTTTAATGCGTCTCTCAGTTGTCCAGGAAATGCCTCATTGGACAGAATGAATGAATAAATAACTTCCTGTGTGCTTCTGAGTTTGTCTTGGTCATGCCCCATTAAACACATTTTGCTTAACGTCAATGCCTCATTACCACTCACTGGGCAAATTGTAGGTTTTCACTTGAATAACAGAATATTTATAACTAATCCTTTTTTGTTGTTGTTACTTGAATGTGCAAAATCCTGTAGCTTTCCAAATCTGCGGACGATGTGTGATTATTGGAGAGTTTCCTAAATAACAAGACCAGTAACACTGGTTTATTTGCCTTTTCAGTTATTTCACCTAAACATTGTAAAGATATTTGAATATTGCTGTTTGATGAAGAATGTTGGTGTGCTGGTGAATGTTGGTGTGTGTTGGAGAAGGCTAGTCTGTTTTATGTTGAATATTGATACGTGTTGGGTGAATATCAACGTTGGATTGTGGATTTTGTTTGTTAACAGTAAACATCAGTAGGTGGGTGAAGAATGTTCGTGTTTGTTGGAAGAAGTTGGTGATGGTGAATGCTGGTGTTTAAAAAAAGAAATGCCAGTGTTTGGTAATGTATGTTAGTGCTTGATGAGTGAACACTGATGTTTGATGTTGAATGTGGTTTGATGGAGAATGGAAGTGTTTGAAAGGTATTAGGTTTTTGATGGTAATAGTTCATTTATGAATAATGTTGGTAATAAATGTTGTTTGTTGGTAAAGGTTTATGTTTGGTGGAGGAATCTGGTGAACATTGATAACTGTTGGTGTTTAATGGATGAAAATCGGTGTTTGTTGACAGTGAATATGGCTAGTGGGATCATTTAACACTGCAGTGTTGTATGATGGAGAATGATGGTTTTTGGCGGTGAATGCTGGTGTTTGGTGGTTAATATTTGTATTTGTTGGAGAATTTCAGTGTTTGATGCGTGAACATTGGTGTTTGATGGTGAATGTGGTTTGAGAGAGATTGATGGTGTTTGATAGTAAAAGTTGGTTGATGGAAAATATTGTTGGTAAATGTTTGTGCTTGTTGGAGCAGGTTGGTATTTTCATGGTGAATGTTGATTGAAGTATTGGTGTATAATGGGTGAATATCAGCTGATTGGTCAAATTAATTGGTAATATTGGTGTTTGGAGGTTGTTAGATGGAGAATGGTTGTGTTTGTAGGTAAATATTGATGTTTGATTGTAAAGGTTCGTGTTAGTTGGCAGAATTTGGTATTTTTATGGTGAATGTTCATAAGTATTGGTATTTGATTGGTGGTGATGGATGGTGCATGCTATGAATTGACAGTGAATATGGCTAGTGGAATGAAATATTGGTGTTTACTGCAGAATGTTATTTATTGATGGTAGCTGATGGTTTGTATATGGGAAATACCGGCAATTGATTGGTAATATTAATGTTTGAGTGTCGTTAGATAGAGAATGATGGTATTTGTAGGTAAATATTTGTGTTTGATGGTAAAAGTTGGTGTTAAATGTTACTGTTTGTTGGTAAATGGCAGTGTTTATTGGAGGCATTTGGTATTTTTCTGGTGATTGTGTTTGTTGAATTCATTTGGCTGGGACGCTGAGGGTTAAAGTTAGTGTTTGTTGAAGAAAATTGGTGATATGATGGTAAATAATGGTGTTTAAAGTGGGGATACCAGAGATTGATGGTGAATATTAGTGTTTGATCATGTTTAAATGTTAATTGATGTAGAATGATGATACCTGATGGTGAATATTAGTAGTTCAGTGAACAGTGGTGTTCCATGGTGAATATTGGTGTATGCTGGAGGATTTCTTAGTTTAAAAAAAAAAAGAAGAAAAGAAAAGAAAAAAGAAATGTAGGGGCTTGGTGTTGAATGTGCGTTTGCTAGAAATTGTTGTTGTTTGATGATGAATAATTGTCTTTGACAGTGAATGTCGGTGTTTAAAGGTGAATTGATGTGTGTGATGAGCCTCAAATGATATTGAGTGTTTTCAGTCATCACTGGATATTATATAAATGTAATGCTAAAGCTTTGTATGTAATGTGTCTCATGAACAAACCATACACATTAGCAAGTATGCCAAATAATCACTCATTCATAAACCAACATTTATCCAATCCAGTTATCTATCAAGTGTACAAACATGCTGTAATTAAATTTTTCATCATTTGTGGACTTTCATAGATTTAAATCAGTCAATCCCTGTGTAAATGAATCAGTCCATTTAACAAATGTTAATTAGTACATGTGATAAATTACTTTGTTGCATTGTTAACTTTACTTACACTTAGCTTCAATCAAAGCTAAGTGTAATGTTAATTAAATCAGTGAATTAAATGCGTTACCAATCTGGTAAACTGTCTTGTTCCAACACAATAGCAGTGCTTTTAAAAACGAACTTAAGGTCAGTTGGGGTTGATTCGAGGGTAAACAGGCATTAAAATGTCATGGTTGGGGAAGTAAGACCAGATTTAAAACCCTGTAACTCGGAGACAAGGAATTAATGTTACAGAACACAAACGAGAATTATGTAAATCTCTTTCTCTTCTCTCTCATACGTTCTTTATTTCGCCCTCTTATTTCCTTCCTCTCTTTCCCTGTCTCATACATTCACTATCATTCTCTCTTCCACTTTATCCTATAGATAGTTTTCCTTGCAGCGTGGGATTAACTCTTAGGGGAGAAGCAGACATAATGAGCCAGACTTGCTGTGTGCTTCCAGGAGAATAAGAGCTGTGCTTTCCTGCCGTATGTATGTGTACAGCACAACAAACCCATGTATTCTTACCCAATAAAGCTTTCTGAGCTTCTAGATAAGACAGCCATACTTCTACTGCTGGAAAACAGCTCAGCTTTACTGCTAGATCATAACTGGTTGCAGTTTGTCTCTGACAAACATTACATCACTCCTTATCTAATGTTTTTACATGCATCTGTATGTAGCAGAATTTATATTTATCTGGGTAATATTACTGACACTTTTCTGGAATAAAGAGTTAACTGTACTGGAATATCTCCTTTTAACCAACGTGTAGGAGGATAATATGCATAAAATACCCTGTGATTAGGTTCATCACTAATTTTCCAGCAACCTCTGCTTCCATTTGCTCAATTAAATAACTTTTTAATCGCTTTAGCCACTTTTTCATTCCCTTAGAATTATTTCATGAATAGTGATGAACTGCCTAAAGGCCATACTTTAACTATAAAAAGTAATGTCTTGATGTGTCATGGTTTATGAATATAACTCATTTCATAAAATGACCAAGTTATATCAATAAGAGATGGAGGTAGACTGGAAACTATGCATTTTTGATGTATAGGTGTATTACAAAATCCTTAGCGCTGTCTGTTGTCTTATTGTGCTATGAGGAAGTGAACGTTTATTTTCACATCAAAATCATCATTATACGTTAGTACCTATCTATCTATCTATCTATCTATCTATCTATCTATCTATCTATTATCTCTCCCTGTCTCTCCCTATCTATCTCTCTCTCTCTGTATGTCTGTCTCTCATTCTCTCGATCTGTCTGTCTGTCTGCCTTTCAATCTCTCGCTGTCTATCTATCTATCTATCTATCTATCTATCTGTCTATCTATCTATCTATCTATCTATCTATCTATCTATCTGTCTGTCTGTATTTCTGTCTCTATCTCCCTTTCTCTCTCTCTCTCTCTCTCTCTCTCTCTCTCTCTCTCTCTCTCTCTCTCTCTAGCACCTTCTATCTGTCTGTCTGTTTCTCTGTCTCTCTCCCCTCTTTCTCCCTTGATCGTTCTGTCTCTCTCTCTGCAACTCTGTAAATGACTTTGACCTTTGCTGACAGAAAGGGCAGAAGCACAGTGAGAAGGAGTGAGTGAATGGAGGAGTGAGAGGGGAAGGATAAGATAGAGGGATTGGAGGGAGGGGGAGAAGGAGAAAATGAGAGTGAGTAGGAGACACTATAATGAAGTGTAAGCAGTAGGTGGCTGTCAACACTAATAGATATAAAAAGAGCCGGGCTTCAGTCTACTGAGAAATATTCCTTACTGTTGAGTGATTTAAACAGTTTTCAGGAGAATATTAAGAAGCTTGTGTAAGTCACTGCTTTACCTGCAAGTTTTTTTTTTACTCCAGTGGTTTGTTTGCTTTAAATTTCAGTAATCAGTACAGCAATACATACCACTCAGGTTAGTTATATTTCTACATCAATATACAGAAATGTAGATCCAATGAACAGACACACGAGAGTGGCATGGAAAACCTCCCAGAGACACCTAGAGAGAAGTGAGAGAGTAAATGAGAGAGGAGGGGAAGGAATAAAGAGGGAAAGAAAGGGGAGAGGCAATTATGATGGTGATGGAAATTAAGAGAGAGAGAGATAGAGAGAGAGAGAGAGAGAGAGAGAGAGAGAGAGAGAGAGAGAGAGAGAGAGAGAGAGAGGTGGCAAAGAATGGGGTAGAGGGAAATAAATTAAAAATGATAAAGAAAGGGATGTAGAGATGAGAGTGAGATAGAAAGAGGATTGTAAAATTAAGGAAAAAGGAGATTGACCAAAATGGAGAGAAGTGGAGAGAGAGAGAGAGAGAGAGAGAGAGAGAGAGAGAGAGAGAGAGAGAGAGAGAGAGAGAGAGAGATGGGGATGAAGAGATTAACTGAAATGGGGGGGAATGAAGTGAGAGAAAAAGATAGAAATGAGAGGGATAGAAAAAGAGAGATTGACAGAAATGGATATAGACAGCGAGAGAGAGAGAGAGGGGGAGAGAAATAGAAAGGAGAGAGAGAGCGAGACAGAAAGAAGGCTAGAAAAAGAGATGGACATAAATGGAGAGAGAGCGAGCGCGTGAGAGAGAAATAGGAATGAGAGAGTGACAGAAAGAGAGATAGAAGAAGAGAGATTGACAGAAATGGAGAGAAGTGGAGAGGGAGAGAGATGGGGGAATGAGGAGATTAACAGAAATGTAGAGAAATGGAGGGAGAGAAAAAGATAGAAATGAGAGGGATAGAAAAAGAGAGATTGACAGAAATATATATATATATATATATATATATATATATATATATATATATATATATATATAGAGAGAGAGAGAGAGAGAGAGAGAGAGAGAGAGAGAGAGAAATAGAAAGGAGAGAGAGAGAGAGACAGAAAGAAGGGTAGAAAAAGAGAGATTGACAAATGGATATAGAGGCCAAGAGAGAGAGAGAAATAGAAATGAGAGAGAGCCAGAAAGAGGGATAGAAGAAGAGAGATTGACAGAAATGGAGAGAAGTGGAGAGGGAGAGAGATGGGGGGATGAGGAGATTAACAGAAATGTAGAGAAATGGAGGGAGAGAAGAAGATAGAAATGAGAGGGATAGAAAAAGAGAGACCGACAGAAATGGATATAGAGAGCGAGAGAGAGAGAAATAGAAATGAGAGAGACAGAAAGAGGGATAGAAAAAGAGAGATTGACAGAAATGGAGAGAGAGAAATAGAAATGAGAGAAATGCAGAGAGAGAGGGAAAATGAAGAGATTAACAGAAATGGAGAGAGAGAGAAAGATAAAAATGAGAGAGAGAGAGAGAAGGAAAGAAACTGAAAGAAAGGATGAGTTATAGAAATGGAAAGAGAAACGAAAAGGAGGGATGAAACGAAGAGAATGGCAGAAATAGAAAGTGGAATTGAGAGAAAGACAAAAGAGGGAGAGAAATCGACACATCATTACTGTCCACAATATACAACAATCATCCAAAGGCGACACAGACTTTTGCACTCGATTTTATATCCATCTATACTATAAAGGTAATTTAAACTGGATTTGTCCCTCTCTCTCTCTCTCCGTGACTCAGGAGCGGGGGAAGATCGGCGTCATCTTCAACGTGGGAACGGACGACATCGCGATCGAGGAGAACGGAGTGGTGGTGAGCGATGGCAAATATCACGTGGTCCGCTTTACTAGAAGCGGCGGCAACGCAACACTGCAGGTGGACAACCAGCCCGTCATCGAGCGCTTCCCATCAGGTAGGGGGCGCACACACTTTTATACGATCGGGTTAGGCAATGTAACAGGAAATTTCATGAACAAACGGTGCAGAAATTCACGATTGTTTAAGGCAAAAACACTAGAAGTTGTATCGGACATTTGAGTTTGGACAGAATTTTTTGGAAAAAATGTTTATTTCACTGATTTTAATCCACTTGCATTTAACATCAAACTTTGAATAAGGCTTTAAGCTCCGCCCACTTGACACAATCACGTCATGTCATATATCCCTGTAAAGCTTGTCTCCTCATACATATGATAATCTGTGTATCAAGATGATAGACATCTCCATTTCCTTCACAAGC
The DNA here is from genome assembly GCF_001660625.3 of Ictalurus punctatus. Lineage (NCBI taxonomy): Eukaryota > Metazoa > Chordata > Actinopteri > Siluriformes > Ictaluridae > Ictalurus > Ictalurus punctatus. The sequence continues at coordinate 11,160,081 of NC_030444.2, forward strand.
CATATAAACACCACTTACTCGAGAGGAAACACATTAAACCGCATTGTATTTTACCATTATTTTCCCTCTATATTCAGTTTTTTCGATGACCTTCACTAGATACGCTTGACACGTTGGTTCCTATCCATATTTAACCGTATTATAGAGGAATTCCCCACAATATGCTGATCATTAGATTTATTTTAGATGTCAGACCGGAAAAAAAATTACATGAACACGTTTTATATATATATATATATATATATATATATATATATATATATATATATATATATATATATATATATATGTATATATATATGTATATATATATATATATATATATAACATCACATGCTAATTTCTTGGATAAACAAAAAATGGGATGTTTTTTTTCTAACAAACGGATCTGTAAAATTATTCATCTTGAGTGTGTCATGACAGTGAAATAAACATTTTGATTCTAACTTCATCCAAAGAATTGAGATTTTTGTTTTGATTATGTATGCAAATTCATGCATGTTTATGTAAATGAACCACCATTTGCATGAATAAATGTAACAAAGAGCTGGACTGATTGGTTGTGAAATCTACATTTAAAAAAAAAAAAAAAAAAAAAAAACCTGTTCACTTCTAGTGTCTCGTCTTAAAAGCACAGAAAGAGAGAGAAGAAAAACTTTATACGCACTCACCAATCGCACGAATCGCAAGAACGGTTTTAAATGACAATTTCAAAGATCGCATCATTCTATTGATGTCACAGCTCCCCCCTCCCCCCTCCCCCTTCCCCCTCCCTCAATAATCAGTGATCATGTTCTCACTACAAGGGAATGATGCGATAAAGACAGATTTTAATCCATTGTTTCCCTTCCATACAGCATGATAATAGCGAGTTCTTCGTTTTCTGACTACTCATAGAGGCTAGATAAGAATCTAAAAGATGCAGTGACGAGGATACATGTGTCATGGAGGAAGCACATTAGCAGCTACCACGCTGCCGAGTGTTAGATAGTGGGCGTGAATTGGAAATGACTAACATTGCACACCGAAAGTATTAATAAACAAATAAGTAGTGTTGAACGCAGCCACGGGGGAGACTTTATATGCATGCAGAGTGTGTGTGTGAGTCAAGCTGTGATGGTATAAATCATCCATATAAGCACCTGCAAGGAAAACAATATGCACTCACCTAACACGCACATATACACGATTTCTTTTTTTTTTTCTTCTTTTTTATTCTTCTCTCTCTTTGTCCCTGTCTCTGTCTGAGGCAGTAGATATATATTCACCGTACTGCAGAAAAGGAAGATTTTTTCTGTCTTTTTTTTTTTTACCACGATCACACCAGGTCTTAATTGGAAATCTTTTGAACTGTAATAGGAATATAATGTTATGCTGCTGTTGATTGTTATTGAAATGAGTTTTCCATGTTACCACACCAAAACTGTGAAAATTGGAGTGTGTTTGCTTCTAAATGAGTTTCTTTGTTTTGTTTTTTTTTTTAAGTTTCTTTTTTTAATTTCACAAATTATATTATCTGGATAATGAAGGCGTCTAAGGAAGCTTAATAATAGAATCCGGTCTTGTATGTGTGTATGAGTGGGTGTACATTTTTAGCCCTTTGTGAGGACCAAAATTGTGTCCTCGAAATTATAGGATACTGCCGAGGTGCCAATATTTACAGTCTAGCCAAAGCCATGGGTTTTGAGTCTTTCCTACAGCAATATGGGAGACTACGGTCTATAAAAAAAATAAACAAATAAATAAAATAAGTAAATGACAGACTTAGTACTACTTTCACTTTCACTATATATATATATATATATATATATATATATATATATATATATATATATATATATATATATATATATATATATATATGTAGACTTTATATACTGTATAGTAGGTGATCTCTGGTCTGTAAAAAACTCATTAACTATATTGGTAATGTGGTGACACTACGTTTCTAGTTTTTTAGAGGTAAAATAATTTATTTTCCTCTCTGCCTGCTAGGGTTTTCCAGTTAATAGTGTTGCAATTTGTCTTCATAATCACAAGCTATTGTGATTCAGGAATCACAAGAATATACAGTACTTTAAACAAAGGACTGTGTAGATCAGGGGTATTCAGCTAAAATTGATCAAGCTACTGTAGAAACAAACATTCCTTGCATGCAAATGTCCCCATAGTTATAAATAAGAGAGTTTGAAGTGGTTATGCTTTGTTTCCACTTCAGACTAGCGATATGGACTCTAAACAGATGAGATACGTTATGCGGAGAGAGCACTTCACACCTCTTTGTTTGTTTGTCTTTAAACATTGTTTCCTTTGTTGACTTTAAACAAGCCGTGTTGTTGGGTTTGAGCTAAGGTCTCTTGCCTTATAGCTAATCTCTGATCGGATGAGCTGATGGCTGCTAAATAAGTTGCGTAAATGCAATTTTCCGGTGTGATTGGAAAAGACGATCTGCTCCAGAAGCTATGGTTCTTGTTTAGAAAACTCAAGTCACTGAACTATGCATAGTTTGTTTGTCGTGTGCTTGTCAGCACTGTTACAGGTTATTTTGCTGGGTCGATTTCAAATGAGCACTGATCATATTGGAGTTGGTTTTTAAATGTGAGCTGGTTTAGCTTGTGTTGATGTAGATTAGAACAGAATATTTGTATTTGAGAGAGAGAGAGAAAGGGAGAGAAAGAAAAAGTGACAGAGATAGGGCTGAGATCTTCCTTATCTCAGCCTGTCCACACTCATTCTCTCATTTTGTGTCTGGAAAAGGTCGAACCTTCCATCATCCATCATCGCTGAGCAGCCGACTTACACATCTCCACGGTAACAGTGCAAGTGTAATGGCAAGCACTGGCTGCTTGGGCTTTGTGATGTTAAACATGGCATTAGGAGAGAATTACGGATGAGGAGAACCTCAAGGCTGAGTTTACTCTTTTTATAGTACGCCCTCACCTCCGGATCTCCTGAGAGCTTTGATGTTTTTGTTGTTTTGTATTTTGACATCAATGAGAGTGCATTTGCATTGCAATCCTCCAAGCATTCCTGTGTGTGTGTGTTTGAGAGAGAGAAAGAGAGAGTTAGGGTGTTCAAGGGCGTGTATGTCTTCGGTTTGACTCTAGTCGGAGCAAAAGGTGATGGAATGGATTGAGATGAGTGTGTATTTTAATTGGAAAAACTGGATAAGGAGATGAGTATAAACATTAAACAGTATTACAATTAAGTGTACAGTGTATGTATGCTTCCAAGAAAGAAAAAAAAGGGGGGGGGGTTTCATTTTTTCTTTGGTTGGTTAACACTTTTACACAGAATAAACTTATTATACGAAACCTTTTGTGTTTTTAGTGTTCAGGCCATTCCAGATGACTCTTCAAAAGAGCCGGCACAAATGGGACCCTTAAGGATTCAAATTCTCTTAAACATTAAAAAGAAAAAGAAAACTACTTTACACTCTAGAATGACGTTGGTCAAAACTTGCTTGCTTCTTCCAGCAGGATAAGGCTTGAAAATATAGAGAATAAAGATGGAGAGTTCTTTCAAATGGGAATGATTAAACCCTGACCCAGTTAGAGGGGTAGAAATCACCCCAGGAATGGAGCAGATGGAGCACATCCAACATTTAACAACTGCCTGATGGAGTGCAAAGTGCCTCCTTATGCTTAGGCTCAGAAATGTAACTTAACTGCAGATTTTATTTTTGTTTATAAATCAATAGCGTTTTGTCATTCGGTAAATTATTTAGCATCAGGTTTTAGTTGGTTTGCAATAGAGGATATATGATGAATCCCGGTGTTGAATATCAAAACAGAAAAGACAAAACGCTTGCCAGACATCGGGGCTTTGGGTGAGTTTGTTGTATTGCTTTGTTTGTCCAGTGCATCCTCTTGGGTCTTTCTTCCCTCATAGAGTGTTTGTCTTTCTGTCCGAAACTAAGCTGAAATGGTTTGCTGTTTAGGTCACCTTAATAAACTGAGGCAGATGGTTCCCCAGGGACATGCACACTATTATTGCCTCTCTCTTTGCCTTTCACTCTCTATATCTGTCTCGTTCTCTGTCTGACTTTACATGCTTTTTTTTCCCGTTAGTCTAATCTCGCTAAAAATGCCACAGGCCTGACTGTCCTTTATGAATGTTTTCCAATAAATAGATTCATTTGTTTTTGTATACAGATGTGATTTTTTTTTTTTAATAAATAATAAAAAGATTTAATTATGGGCAAAAGTGGTGACACAGATTCAAATTCTCTACACAAACATTTAGATAAACTACTTTATACTCTAGACTGCAGGGGTGTCCAGTCTTATCCGCAAAGGGCCGGTGTGGGTGCAGGTTTTCATTCCAACCAAGCAGGAGCCACATCTGATTCCACCTGTTTAATTAGTTGATCTTAGCTTTCAATAAACTCAGGTGTGGCTCCTGCCTGGTTGGAATGAAAACCTGCACCCACACCGCACCTTTCCGGAAAAGATTGGACACCCCTGCTCTAGAATAAAAAACCTGGTGGCCTCTTCTAAGAGGTTAATGGGTGGACATCTTGGACATTGGGTGAATATTTCCACCCCAAAAACACATTCGAATGGTTGGGGAAACCCAAACTGAAATATTTCATCATGGCTATATTAATCTCAGTCATCTCAGTCTCAACCCTGTTGAAAACATGTAAAAACCTAATATTAAAGAGCTGAAAATGCTATGCATAAAGGAACAGGTCATCTACAAAGGAAACTTTATCAAATTTATTTTCAAACCAGTGTTTTACGAAAACATGAAGAAAAGTCCATGTTTAAATAAAACACTACAGTATATGTTAATACTTATTTTTCTACAAGTATGCACTCACTGAGAACTATATTAGGAACACGTCAACACCTACTCATTCATGCAATTATCTAATCAGCCGATTGCATGGCGTTAGTGCAACGTATAAAATCATGCCGATGTGGTCGAGCAGCTTCAGGTAATGCTCACAATAACCATCAGAATGGGGGGGAGAAACATGTGATCTCAGTGATTTTTTGATCGTGACATGATCGTTGGTGTCAGAAGGGTGGGTTTGAGTATTTCTCATGCATGACAGTCTCTAGGGTTTACTCAGAAGTGTGCAATAAAGAAAAAACATCCAGTGAGCGGTGGTTCTGTGGACACCTTGTTGATGAGCGAAGTCAACGGAGAAAGGCCAGACTGGTTCGAGCAGACAGAAAGGCTACAGTAACTCAAATATCTGCTCTGTACAATTGTGGTGAGCAGAAAAGCATCTCAACTGATCGAACTTTGAGGCGGATGGTTTACAATAGCAGAAGACCACGTCAGGTTTCACTTCCTTCAGCCAAGAACAGAAAGCTGAGACTGCCTGGGCACAGGCTCACCAAAACTCTACAGCTGAAGACTGGAAAAATGTAGCCTTGTCTGATGAATCTCGATTTCTGCTGAACCACACAGATGTTAGGATCAGAGTTTGGCACCAACACCATGACTCCATGGATCCAGTCTGCCTCCAGGCTGGTGGAGGTGGTGGAAGGTTTTCTTGGCACACTTTGGGCCCGTTAATATCAATCAATGATCACTTGAATGCCACAGTCTATTTGAGTATTGTTGCTGACCATGTGCATCCCTTCACAACCACAATTTACCATCTTCTAATGGTTACTTCCAGGATGAAGATATAATGGTTACTTCCAGTGCCTCACCATGCACCATGTCACTAAGCAAAAGTAATCTCAAACTAATTTCATGAACATAACAATGTGTTCAATGTTCTTCAGTGGCCTTCTCAGTGACCGGATCGGATTTTAATAGAACACCTTTGGGATGTGTTAGAACGGTGGATTCGCAGGATGAAAGTGCACCTGAAAAATCTGCAGGAATTGTGGGACACTGTCATGTCAACATGAAACAGAATCTCAAAGGAATGTTCAACGTCTTGTGGAATCCATGTCACGAAGCACTGAGGCTGTTTTGAGAGCAAAGGGAGGCTCTACCTTGTATTAATATAATGTTCCTAAGAAAGTGTGTGTTGGTGTGTGTTGGATATATGGATAGATATAACTAAGCCGGGTAGCATTGAGACGGTGAGGATGGATGAATATGGCTGGCAGTGTTTTGGTAATCAGCAGAAAGATCCATGGATTAATCTGGCCAGCAGAGTGCTGCTCACACACCACTGCTTTTAATTCACTACTTTATAATACTTACCGTCTCAGAAACCCATCAACACTGGAAAAGTCATAAAGAACAGTGTGAAGTTCAGCGAGTTAGAGAGATTCTGCTCTTACTCTCTATGGGAATGTGTGTTTAACATCATCTCTGAGACTGCTGCACAGTCTGTTATCTGAAATAGCGTGGCAAACAACTATAATACTCTATTTCACGCTGATCTCTGCACCTGTTTCCTCTCGGTATCCGAAAGAAATGCTGTGTGGCTTTTTTCCATGAGCTTAGCTTTTTCAATAAATGCTGATTTCTTCAGAACCATGGACAGCTACTGACCAGCGTATGCAAATGATTTCTGCTGAATTTGTGGTTATAGTATGTTAGGTCATTCTGAAGGACTCGGATTTTATTGGTTGTTTTGGGGTTTGTTGTTGTTGTTGTTGTTGTTGTTTAGAGCATCTGGTCAAGACTAGAGGTGCACATCAGGACTGGGATTCTTTGGGATGCAACGTAAAAGTTGTTTTTACTTTGGAGTGGGCCAGTCCAATGGTTGAATATGAAGCTCATGGGACAAACAAAAACCCATTTCATTTACAGCATTCATTCAATCATTCATTCTTTCATACTTAGTAACTGTCTAGTCAGGGTTGTGGTGGTTTAAATTTGGTCACTAGTTTGTTTATATTGTGGAAAATCGAACCAACTAAATTAGTTACACAATATCAGAGGCAGATACAAAAAATACTCCACAAGCAATTAAAAACAGCCCAGGGGACATCTCTAGTTAACAATAGGCCTTCCTGTTTAGGCCACACCCACTTCAGGATTAAATCTGAATATACACTATATGGCCAAAATTATATCCTGTACATCCTAAAGATGTTCACTGGGGTTGAGTCAGGGCTCTGTGCAGGCCACTTGAGATTCCAGTCCAATCTTGGCAAACCATATCTTCACGGAGCTCGCTTCGTACACAGAGGCATTGCCCTGCTGGAACATGTTTAGACCACTCAGTGAAGGTAAATCTTAATGTTACAGCATACTCTACAAAGACATTCCTCCATTTTTGTGTGGCGCCAGTTTGAGTAGGGCCCACACATGGGTGTAATGGTCAGACTTCCACATACTTTTGGCCATATAGTATAGATTCATGTCATTGCATATATACATCAATGGTGCATCTCAAACACAGACCCAGCAGTCCACAGTTTGTAAATTATAAGACATGTACTTATCTAAAAGTATGTTTCAGAAAGCACACTGCATAACCAAACCTGATCAGAGCAGCTGGCTATGAAAATATACTGAATGTAGCCTACATGACAGTGCCCCAAATGTTTTTACAAGGTTGTAATTACCTGCAAATGAAGTTCACTTACTCAGGATGATACAGATGATACAGCACTGATACATGTGGCTGCCATTCCTGGAAGCCAGCCAGGGACTCTGGGTAGCTCCTTGGAGAGGTTTTGATTAGTTCGTTTGCAGTCGAGTTGCACTACCAGTTAAAGAGTCAGTGGCAATGGAGTAAGCGACTTCATAGAGAGAGAGAGAGAGAGAGAGAGAGAGAGAGAGAGAGAGAGAGAGAGAGAGAGAGAGAGAAGGAAAGAGGGTGACAGAAGAAAAGATTGCTTCCATTAATTAAAGAACTGACAACTTTGATTTCCGAACGTCTCCAGTGAGAGTGAAAAACAAAGGGAGAGATGGATAGAGTATAAGGTTAAAGGACAGTCAACACTGCAGTCATTAGAGGAAATAATGAAATAATTCTCTGTCTATATAGACACAGATCATTAAATATTTGAAGTATCATCTGAATTTGGACCTGAAAAATGGGAAAGCAAATCAAACTGAGGGTGAATTTAATTGCTGTGTTTCAAACTGGTCGCTTCTAGGCAGAGAAAACGAGTACTCAAGTTTATGGAGAAGTATTATGTTTGGCAATGGCTATGTATACAGTTCCGTGCAAATGTTAGCACACCCGCAGGCCAAAATAAAGAAATAGTAGAATTAAAATTTAGGCTTCACAGAAGTTCCTTCATCTTCTTAGCACTTTCTATGAAGACCATATTTATAGTGAATAAGGCATTATGCACATTGTCACATTTTTTTTTTGAACTTGCACTACACTTTAGAGCAAGCCTCATTTCTTTCACAAATTATTCATTATGAATTCTTAACCTACTACATTATGAGTAGCGTTTGTACCAACAGCAAGCATACTGTTATTTATTGTTTGATTTAACTATTTCTCACTGCTCATAAATATTTTTAAAACGTTATTACTGTTAATATTTTAATAAACCTTTATTACACATTATATTGGTAATACCATGTGTCATGAAACCCTACTTAACATGCATACTGTAAACAATTCATAACACATTACACAGTGGGGGAAATAAGTATTGGACATGTCAACATTTTTTTCAGTAATTCACATGAAAATATCTCCAGACATTAGTATTACCTCAAGAAATCTGGAAATATAAAGAATTCACAACATTAAAGTCCATAAATTGAAAAAAGTTAGAAGAGTAGCCCAGCCAATGACCTCTCAGAAAGAGCGCCGGAAACACTTGGAGGCAGCAGGTGCCATCGTCACAGAGAAGATTTAGGCAATGCAGTCCACTGCAAAGAAATGGCACTGCACATCACCCTCAAAACACTATACCAACAGTTATGTGTGGCGGAGGAAGCATCGTGGTATGGGGCTGTTTTCCGTCGCATGGTACTGGCAGACTTCATATAATTGAAGGAACGATGAATGGATTCTTTACCGGGAGATTCTTGAGAAGAATCTGCTGCTATCCACCAGGATGTTGAAGATGAGACGTGGGTGGACTTCCAGCAGGACAACGATCCAAAGCATACAGCAAAGGAAACTCTCAATTGGTTTCAGAGGAAAAAAATCAAGGCGTTAGAATGGCCTAGTCAATCACCTGACTCGAATCCAATTGGACAAGATTTAAAGACAATATGTTTGGAAGAATGGACCAAAATCACCCCTGAATACTGCGGCCCATTCATTTCTTCATACAGAAAGTGTCTTGAAGCTGTCATTACAAACAAAGGCTTCTCCACTAAGAATTTTTGAAAAATTCAGTTATTGTGTTCAATACTTTTTACCTGTGTCTTTCCGCTTTATTACACATAACTTTATTTATGGACTTTAATGTTGTGAATTCTTTATATTTCCGGATCTCTTGAGTTATTACTGATGTCTGGTGAGAATTTCATGTGAATAGCCTCATTGGAAATATTCCTGTTACTGTATAATGCATTATAACCAAGTAATTGAGCAGTGTGTAAAATGACTTATAAAACATCATGATATGTTTTATATGTTATATTCATAGTTCATTATACATACGGCCTTCGTAGAAAGTATCATAACTCTACATTGCTATCTTCAAATCAAAAAGGGTAGTATTTTCTCACTATTTTCAGTTTATTTTGCCTTTTGGATTGTTGTTTTGTTGCAGCATACACCCCCGTTTCATTTCTAACATCGTAGAAGTCCCTTTTGTTTAAGGAGATAGGTTTATTTATTTATTTATTTACTTACTTACTTACTTACTTATTTATTTCAAACAGAAACCATGGGGATTGAATTCATCTTGAGTGTAATTCAGCTGTGTTCAATCCCCTGTGTTGTTATTTCACTGTAGTGAAAAACATTATTCAAGCAAGGCTAGCTTCTTCATTTTACCCTGACAAATTGGAGTGGTGTGAATTTAGACGTGGGTAGGTAGGATTTAATACCGATATTTTAATGCACTTAACTTAAAGTGAGACGTAATTATATTAGTTTACGAACCATCAACTCTATGAGCTTATCCTTTAAACCATTGATATGTTTTATTTACGAGTGCACATCGAATTCCCAAAAAGATTTTTACCGTGTTATTTCATTAATTAAACTCAAAATAGCTCATTGAAACCCTGATTAAAAATAACATACATCCCACACACATTACGACTTGATTTGTATTATGACCTAGATTTAGTGTCCCGTGATTATACGCATAATCTCAGTGGCACACACGGAAATTCGACTTTATAACGTATGTAACCTGACCTGTAACCTGAATATGCATAACTTTCCATCACAAAATATTGACGCAACGTTCAGACTTAACACTATTTGTGTTCAAATTCAAGCTGATAGTGAACAGTATTTTGCTTCATTTCGTCATTGCACATGCCATGTTCAACATCCTAGTGGTACAGCTTTGGCCAAGAATAAAGGATGATGTGAGCAATGTAAATTCTCAATCAAATACTGTGTGTGTATGTGTGTGTTTGTGTGATCCAGACACTGTTTTCATGTATTGAAGTTTTCTTATCATCTTTTTCCTTCACAGCTTTGCCCCTTATTTAAACAGTTTTGGTGTGGTAAAACTGAATCAATATTTAAAATGAATATATCTTTGATGAGCTTCACAGCAGCAAGGAATCTGCTATTCCTTTTGGGTTAAATTATCAAAGCTCATTGAAATGTGTGTGTGTTTTTTTGGGGTTTTTTTTTCATTTCATAGGACACACAAGGCAGAAAATATCTTCCTTTTGGTGAAACTATGAAAAATGTTCAACATTATACTGTATATTCACTGCATTCTATGTTTATTATTATTATTGCTGCTTTTTTTAAGTGAGCATTTTGTATGTGTTTATATTTATAAAATGATCCTTTCCTGTAACTATGACCAAGTAAACACTGAATTTCTAAATTCTTCATAAATATATATTTAACTCATTACCTCATAACTAAACGACTATTTTAAAAACACATGGTAACTAAAGCTTTGTTAACTTCCTAACCAAGAACAACAACAAAAAAATACATTTAACCAAAGAAAGCATAACATCTTTTTTTTCGCAAACACTAAAGCTGATTTTAAAGTTAATAACCTGCTAAACTGTTTATTTCATTTTATTCCAACATTTCACTTCTAACCCTTTGACCTATGAACATTGAGATTGTAAGATGTTGAATTTGTTTTTGTTTTTTTTTTTTGTTTGTTTGTTTGTTTGTTTTTTTTCTTTTATTTTTTTTTTTTCTCCAAATTCTCTAAAGGGAACTTTGATAATGAGCGCCTGGCTATTGCCAGACAAAGAATCCCATACAGACTTGGTCGGGTAGTAGACGAGTGGCTACTCGACAAAGGTAATAAACTCCATTAATCCCACTTAATGAGCTAATCGTCTAATTGACTTAACCACATCTCTGAAAGAGGGGCAGACCCATCAGTGCTTGCTGTAATTCCCAGGCATTTGGCGACAAACAGACAACAGAAGGTCCAAAATGAGAAAATTAATGAACTATCCAGCTTTGTTAATGTGTACTAATAATACTAGTAATCAATTGGGCATCTTTTAAACAAGTGCTACATGGATAAACTGTTATTTAATTGAGGATCATGATCTGTTTCTAGGCAGTTATGTAGATGAATCTTGTAAACAACAGAAAAACTTATTTTATATTGATATATAAGTAAGTCTTCTTGGACATTGGTCTGCACACCATGTATAGTGTGTCCAAAATGATTCTAAAAGGTGTCTTTTTCACATCTCAGTATGGGACTGCACCTCTTTGGAGTATTAACCCTACCAATAACCAGCACATAACATCCCCCTAACCTCCCAGCAACAGCCAGCATACAACCCTTCCCACTGGTTATTACCCTTACTCTACATCCCAGTGTACTTGGCTGTTGTGAATTCTTCTCATTCATGTTATAGATTTTATATAAGCGTTCAGATATTAAAGAAGCATTAAGCCAACTATGATCTTGTTGGAAGAACTCCCAGATTATAACAGTTTGAGCGATTGAAACCTTATGCTCATAATCATGAGCATCTTTAAACGTTAAAGGGACTGCACTTTAACGATTTGCCCATTCAAATTGACTCAACTTTAACCCTTTGAGTGCCAGACCCCCCCCCCCCCCCCCCCACCCTCACCCTTTGTGTGCACTATCGTTGGTGATGCCGTAGGTGGTTAATTTCTAAAGAAGTACGAATATTTTTTGCCCCTTTTACCTTCCCTTTCTCTTCATACGCAAAAGCAGTGGCCGTATTCGGCCAGCGATATCAATCATACACTAGATATACTATAAAACTCAGGAGCGTTAGATTTGTCATTTTTACATAATGAGAGAAATGAAGTCTAAATTTTGAGTCAATTGTAAAGCGCTAAGCAATCTTTGTGATGCTATTAATTATTAAGCGCCAATTCAGGCATGAAATTGTAAACCACATTAATTTGTTTGAAATGCTGAATTAGAGATTTCTATGTGTGTCAGACTGACACATTTGTCATCTTAATGGAATTACCCCCCCACCCCCCACCCCGCCTTCTAGTCAAGCATTACATTTGGAAGATATCTAAATTATCTGAGATGTAAAGTCTTTTAGACTCCTCCGTAATTACTCCTCCAGATTAAATATACTGAGTCAGTGAAGCACATATTTCTTAGAAATCATTAGCAAGAAGGATTTGTTTTGTAGACACACTGGAGATTTGGATATTTATCTCGGTCTACAGTATGCATAAAGAGTATATGACCTCTTCCGTCTGTACATTAATAGGTCAATTAGTGTCGGAGAAAATATTAGTTCAACCTAAAGAGCAGCAGAAGTAAATGAAGAGAAGGGAATAAATGAGGGAGACACAGCCAGTGAGAAAGGGAGGGGGCTGTTAATTTGTTTCTTTCAACTCAAAGGGTTAAAGCCATAAGCCATAGCGATAACCAGAAAGAAGAAGAGAGACAGAGTCCCAAGGGCAAGCAGAATTTAACCACCTAACAGCAAATCAAATCCAACCTCGATCTAAACTCTGAGAGCTGTCAGTCCTGTCCTCCGATCGTCAAACCAATCCGAATTTTATGATTTTAGCCAACAGGCATGCTCTCGGTCATAAACCTGTTTCTAAATGCACATAACCTTTGAAAAATTTGGATAAGTATCATCGTAATTGTATCCAAGACATACCTAAACACACCACTAACCAGATTTAAAACGTTTTAAACCAAAATTAACTGGTCGTGTACTGTTATCATGGACAGTACATGCCACCCTCGGTCTTACCTCCCTAAAAGACTGCAAACTCAGAGGGTTAAAACCTGACACGGTTTGTGGAAAAGCTGCACATTTTAATAATCTGACGTCTAACCATTGGATGACTGAAGGTTTTAAGAGATTTTTGTGAAAACTAGGTCCCTTTAACATTTATTGTAACATGACCACATTGATGTTTTGTGATGTATGTTGAGACTCATATCATGAATCTTATTTGACTGATAGATTTATATATTACAATTTAATGTCAAAATTGAATAGAGTCTATAGTTATGCATGTATGAATCTGCACCATGTGTATTGGTTCAAATGGAATATTGAATGTTTTTTGTTTTTTTTTGTACTGATGGGTCTCTCACACTTCATGGTCTCTCTGAAATTACACTAATCAAATCTCCCTCCTCAGCTGTCAATGGGATTTTGGCTGCATATGGCGTTTTCTTTAATGAAAGTACCAAAGGAGATGATCCAGAGAAATAATGGTACTGAAGAAAAATTATTTATTTATTTTTTTTCCGAGAGCTACGTTTGCTCATTCGTCCTCCTTTTGCTGTGTCTCAGATTTTTCCTCCCTCTCCGTATCCCCAATATCACTCCCGACATTGAGTTAGATGAGAGAGAACGTCTAGGACATGTTACAGTGAGGGAGTAATAAATCCAAAACGGCAGCAGTTATAGCAGCTCGATGGAGGGGAAAAAGAAGTCCCTAAACTTTGTAACAGCTCGATTCCAGCGAAACCCACTCAGTCGTGTCGTTTCGTTTTCTAAAGCCGCTCTCCTCTGTTCCCTCATCCCTAGCATCCTCCCATTGCTTCATATCTCATTACATTTCTTTCTTTGATCCCTACCTCCTTCCATTTTCTTGCTGCCTCTCTTTTTAACTCTCTCGGTCTCTCTAATCCTCTCCCATTTGTCTCCGACAGTCCTTACTTTTCACCACGCCTACTGTAAACGCATTACGGCAGCTCTGCCGTAATGAGCGGTATTCTTCAATTGCTAGCACTTTATTTGAAGGGTACCTACATACTGTAGCTAAGCTAACTTTGCCCATTGCAGCAACTATCTTTCCTTTCGCTGTGTACCAAGAAAGAAAAAAAAAAAACAACACAAAAATGTTTTCTCATAAAACAAAAAGCCACGACTAACTTGCTATTATAAAATATATGGAAACTGTTGAATTTTACATCAGATTTTTTGTTTTGTATTCTTTGGTCATAGACAGTGATAAACAATTTAGAAAAGGTCTTTAAAGATTAAGACATTAAATTTAGTCTATTCATTTGAACTCGGACTATAGCTCTCCTCTACTACAACATGGCATAGCTGTAGAAAACAAAAACAAACAAAAAAATTAAATACATAAATCACACATGGCCACAATTCTACTAGTCAACAGTAATGTCACTTGACTTTTTGACATAAGCCTTTAATAAAGCGGTTTATAAATGCTTATGATTGTGTTATGAAGTTCATATGTAGGTACCCTTCAAATAGAGTGTTACCAAATAAGGTGTTGCCCTTCATTTTGACTGTTTTAGGGTGTAATAGTTGGTTTGAGGAAAAAAAATATATACCATTGCTCTATTGAACTGTCAAATTGTATTGGTCAGAGGTGTTGATTAATTTTCCATAACAGCACTACTGACAAGAGTGTCAGTTATTATTGAAATCACAAATTGTTGCTATGGTGAAGCTTCCTGAAAGCTTCCTGAGACATTTGTTTAACGTTTATGGAAGGAGTCTCCCGTGTCAGTGCTTTTTTTTTACATTCAGTAAGTTTTCTGCTACAGGAAAGTCCTCAGGACCAAGGATTTTTTTTTTTTTTGTAACATAAAGACTTGTGTTCTTTGTTTGTTTGTTTGTTTTATTAACTTCATGAGAGAAAAAAGAAGCGGATGAGGGAATAAATGTTTATAGCTGTCATAACGTAAGCGATAACAGGAACTAGCTTTGTTTAACAGACATTAAACAACATTAAACGTAACTATCGGTGGATAGTGTCATTCGTTAATACATTTAAATTTGTAAATTACTGTGGCATAAGAGGAATAAAACACTACGGCACGTGCATTTTTTAATTTTTTTTTTTTTTTGGAAACTAATCAATTAACGCGGGATTTAAGGTGAGAGCACACCTTGGATAGGAGATGTATAGAGATATACAAAGACAGAAACAATGAAACAAGTGAAAGAATAGAACAGTCTTTCTAATCCTGCTCACTGGGAGAGAAATAAAGCAGCATGACGTTACAAATAAGCTCAGAAAATTGGTCTTTCTTTTCATGTTTCATCACAGTAAACATGTTGCCTAGAGTTGATGAGGAATATTTATCCACACTCTCTCCGGACTCAGCCAGAGCCCACTGGTATAGAATGAAAGCTTCATTTGAGAGGCTTATATCATTGGTTCAGAAGTTTGGTATTTTGTATGCAAAACACATTTTTCGCAGTCTAACATTCCTGATTAAGCTCATGAACAGCTTTAATTGTGAGCATGATTCATCTGGTGTGTGTAGCAGAGTAGGAGAGTAAATCTACAGCATGGGATTATGAGCCACTGTGATATAAGTATGCTTTATGGTTACCTTGGCATCCAATATTTGCTTCTTTATTAGTGCTATGGAGCTGTGAGGCTAAAACATGAAATAAAAGTCTATAGCATCCTTGTCTAACAAGCCAGACTTTTTTGTTTCAACATTAAACATGGCCCAATATTAAACGTCCTATTTTCACAGGAAGAGGCCATTTAACTGACCAACCACAGATCTTTCCTAAAGCTTATGGGCAAACATGCAAAGGTAGCTTTTATCTTACCTACTGGCGAGCCATAGGATGTAATTTGCTTGTGTACTATTGCCCTGCTAGGACATGCAAGAGCAGGAATTATATTCACAGGAAGAGATCATTTAACTGACCAGCCACAGACCTTTCCTACTGCTTATGGGCAAACATGCAAAGATACCTTTTAAAGACAAAATACTGTGAATACTGTGGACTATAGATTGCTTCACAGAGCTAATTTAACTTCCATTTCCAAAGTGTCTTTCCATTTGTTCCCTGTCAAAAAAAAAAAAAAAAGTTTGGCAACACAGAAATGCAAATAAGCAATCGGATTGCAAGATCCTTCACGATTCTGAAGCTCATTCTGAACAGATTCTGAACAGGTATTCATATATTCATACATATATATATAATACATATATATATTCATATATTCATATATATATATATATATATACACCCCCCCACATATATATATATATATATATATATATATATATATATATATATATATATATATACATATATATGTGTGTGTGTGTGTGTGTGTGTGTGTGTGTGTGTGTGTGTGTGTGTTTGTGTGTGTGTGTGTGTTCTAGTTTAAATCTAGGTCTAGAGACCAGAAAGATACGAAACTCTGATGGTGGTCCCCATAATGTTACATGTTTGTTCATGTGTATATAACTGAAAGTTCATGTTTGAAGTCTGAAACTACCTCAATCACAAAAGATTTTTCAATAAGATAGCCTTCCATTACCTGCTAGCTATTTTTAACCTCGTAGCTTCCGTGCAAAGCTAAATAAGCCAACATCCAACAGCAATTATTTGAAGTAAAGGGGAAATTGTGCAAATTTCTTCAGCATCTATTCTTCTCAAACAGAGAGAATGAAAACAGGAATGGAGGCTTTTTGTGTGACAGAGTGTTGCCTCACTCTCAGACTAACCCTTTATAACAATGATGCTCATTTAGATTCTAGTCGTGCTAATTGCTAATGAACAAACCCTCCCACTCAAGTCATTGTTGTGAAACATTGTCTCAAACTAGGGACATGTCAGTCCACCTACACCAGTGTTGGGAAGGTCCCTTTGGAAATGTAATAGGTTACAGATTACAAGTTACCCTACTGAAATTATAATACGTAGTGTAACTTTACTGAAGTAATGTAACTGATTACTTTTCTAAATTTCTAACAAATGTTTTCAGCTGTTTTCAAACATTTAAACCAGGCAGGGTTAACCTTACAGTAGTACTCAACATTGGTTACTGACTTTCAAAATCCTTCATCACTTGAATTAAGATCATAATAATTTAATTGTAAAGCACAGCCAGCACAAAATCAGACTTTAGCACTTGTTTTAACTTTGAGATCGTTCTGAGGTTAAATAATCATTTAAAATCATAACAAGAAATAGTTTAATAGCTATGATACTGTTTTTGAAATCAAATCTTTGCATAGATATGATTGGCATCTAACAATGCTTTGGAAAAAAAACAGCTAAACATTTTACAAAAGAAAATTTAAATGGGTTAGTGGTAAAGTTGCTTTGGCCAGGGGAGGCTGTTGGTGCCCTGAATTTCACAACTCATGACCTCATGAGTCATTAATGCAGTTTATGCTACAATGCTGAAATATCTATATTAAATCTGACATAGTTACCAACCTTATTCAAGGTGGAAAAACGTTCATAAATAGAAGTGCGGCTGGTAAAGACGTCTTTAGCTAGCTAGCAGACTAGCTAATTTGTTATGAATGGAGATTAACATAGTTAAGTAAACTACTGGACATGCACCAAGCAGTACAGAGCTAAAATACATCTTGAATACACATTAGTAGCATGGTGTGGCAGGCAGGAGTAGGTAATGCCTTTCCTACTTTATTTAATGACTGCTTACAGTTAACTGTAGGCTAAGTTACGTACCTGCAGGCTCGACATTGAAACCATCAATGTCTATAGCATTTTAATAGTTGGCAAACAGATTTTGCACTATTTGCACCCTTTTCTGATTTCTGGATGAAATGATTTTTAAATTTCCAGCACTGGAATGCATTTTTATCACTCGCCATGGTGGCAACTCTCAGACAGGTTGTAGCCTAAAGCTTTCAGCGGCAATGTGGATTGATGTAATTGGCAGATGTGGTGCGCTGCAAATTCAAACAAGAGAACCAATCAAAAGCATCAGAATAGCATCGCTTTACATAACGGCCTTTAAAGGCATCGTGCGCATAAAAAACAGGCAAATCAAACAAATTAATATTATTCAACAAATACTATCTTTTTGCAGAAAATATTTCGATGTAACCCCCTTTATAATCATTAACATTTCATAAGTAACTGTAATTTAATTACACATTTTTTCTCAGTAACTGTAACAGATTACAGTTACATTTATTTTGTAATTAAATTTCGTAACGCCGTTACTCCCCAACACTGGCCTACACAACAGCTCTTGCTTACTGCATTCTACTTGATCGATGATGGCTTTATTATTTTTTTATATCTTTCTTGTTAACATTTGGCATTACCCTCTCTCTCTCTCTCTCTCTCTCTCTCTCTCTCTCTCTCTCTCTCTCTCTCTCTGTGTCTCTCTCTCTCTGTGTGTCTCTCTCTCTCTCTGTGTGTCTCTTTCTGGAGTCCAGCAGATCTCTTATCTGATGCAATTATGCTGTCGTATTTCTGTCCCTGCTGACAAGCCATAGTATGTAATTTGCTTGTCTGCTATTGCCTTGGTTGGACAAGCTCAGGCAGGGATGTGATCTTGGGAAATAGTCTCTGCAGCAACACATATGGCAAAGGAGCTCAGACAGTCCAACCTCACCAGTCCTTGACTTAAACTTTAGTGTCCACTTTCTTTCTTACTTGTTTTCTTTCCTCGCCTCCAAACCTAACTTTCTCCTGTCATGAGCAATTTTCCTCACGCCTTTCTTTCTCAGACAATACTGATTCATGGG
The DNA here is from genome assembly GCF_001660625.3 of Ictalurus punctatus. Lineage (NCBI taxonomy): Eukaryota > Metazoa > Chordata > Actinopteri > Siluriformes > Ictaluridae > Ictalurus > Ictalurus punctatus. The sequence goes on from NC_030444.2 coordinate 11,179,031, forward strand.
ACTGGAAAATCGCCTACTTGTGCTGTTAGAAAAGCAGCAAAAAAGAAAGTTCAGCACTTAATTACCAGTACACTCCTTGTGCTGAGGAGATAACTGCCACCCACTTCCATAATCAACTCTGGCAGCCTCACCCAGCCAATGCAGGAGATGAGGAATTCTTAAAGAATCTAGGATTCTCTCTCTCTCTCCCTCTCTCTCCCTCTCTCTCCCTCTCTCTCCCTCTCTCTCTCTCTCTCTCTCTCTCTCTCTCTCTCTCTCTCTCTTTCTTCTGTGAAATGGGACTTGGAAAACATATGCATATGTTTCTCTCAAGCAAAGAAAGATACCATGACCCAGTTTGTCACTTTTCAATACTACATACTAAGGATTGCATAGTCTAGTCTACTAATACATTCAGTAGTCATTGCTGAAACCATGCTAGCTGAAATCAGAACTTGTTCTCAGGTGGTACTGAGACCAGCCAGTCAATATTGTACATATATCATCCTCCATCCCAGGAAGACCACTCATTGAACAATAAAATAGGCTCTTTTGTTGGACATGAGCGTCCATGCTCTCAATTCCAGATTCAATCATGTCTGCTGAGCAACAATGAATGGATGCATTTTAAGAATGGGTCCATCCTAAGAAGCATTGAAGCTGGAAATGTCATTTGTAGCCTGCATAGACCCCATGAAATCAAAATTTAAATTCTGCAGCTTTTAGTATGAATATGTTAGCCTTAAGGTTATCTATAAGCTAATGTGGTCCAAAACAATGACAAAATTTGCATTTAGAAGATATATACATTAAAATATACAGTCTCTCCACCAATACGGATCAGCAATTTTGATGACATCATTCTGCACTTCAGCTACTAATCAGATTTGCTGGCCACTGAATGGTCTCTAGAATCTGAAATGTCCCTCACCCATCTTGCTGAAGTTGCCTTTGTTGAGCAGGAGAAGTCACATCAGGTAACATGGGTCGGTAATGTGTCTTTGGCTGTTCGAACACGGGCGTTTTATTCAGTTTTCCAACTGTAAGATTGGTTAAGAAGGAACTGGGTTGAATTCATTCACTCTGAAGAAGGAGGTTTTGAGACAGACATTTAGACCGGCTTAGCGTGGGTTGTGAGATAATCTAAACCCTATTATTTATTTAAAAAGGGGGAAGAAACACTTGATAAGTCCCACGCTGACTACTTGTTTCAGTGGAAATTACGTCAGCACATCGATTAACACTGCTCGTTTCAAGGAACTTCACGAGGACTTTAACAATAGAAGACTAGTCGACTACTTTTCTTTTTTCTTTTTCCTTTTTTTAACTACTGCTTGACTAGTAAATAGCCATGCCATCCCCTCCATAATACAAATACCTGACGGCATGTTTTTAAATGGATACATTTATATGATATGATCAGGCATCCCAAACACCAACACTCTTCCATACACCTAAAACAAATGAAGAACACTAATGGCAGCCATGCTTGAAGTCGTCTCTAAACCGAACAGTTTAACAAGTGCTGTATGTGGTTGTAAGTACGTGAAATACTGCAAGTTCGTTGTTTTTCTTAGTCCGTCTGTTCGTTATAAATCTTTGATACCTGCTCTTGATTTCATAAGTGTCTGCATTTGTGTTACAGTAGAACACTTTGGCGTCGTAAACATGACCTTGAAGTGTAAACGAAATGGCTGGCACTTTTATCCCCTGTAGAGACGGACCCTACAGTGGTCGGCGTAATCGTTGCAGGGAGTAGGAAATACTTAAGACCACCAAGTCATGTCGTTGCGTTTTCTTTCATGGGACTGAGAATCTTTTAAGGATGAGCATTTTGCATCAATGGACCTTTTTGTGTTTGGGTAAATTGACACGAACGGCCACTCACCTGGTGTTAACCTGGTGTATAATGATATCATCAGAGAACCTCCAATTTGCCACATCCATACCCAGTCATCTGGGTTAATACCTACTTAACTCTGCTGGATTTCAGGAAATGCACGCAAACAGGCTAATACATACACATACATGCAGCTCACATTCCTGTTAGTCCCGGTGGCAGACCTGCAAGCTGTGCATTAGTCACTGAAGCATAACGGTACTCTGCCCACACACACATATGCAAAAAAAAAAAAAAAAACCCCACACACTTCAGTAGCCCACAGTGTAATTACAGGCATCATTTTGGAGTGCTGCCACATGCCAGAGGAGAGTTTATGAATGTCTGTATAGTTTTGTCTATCTGTTTTCTCACTGCAAATGACATGCCAGATTATAAAAAAAAATATCCATCGAATCGTCGGAAATGTGAAGAAACTGCCATTATGTCTCATCTTCCTTGTCGTAAAGTCACCATTTGAGTTATTTTGTACACATTAACCATATCAATCATCATCTGCAGCACTGCTCATGTCTTCCCTTCATTATATAGCATGGAATTTCTCTTCCTCTCATCTTACATGTTCTTATTCCGGTGTTCTGGTTTAAAAAGAATAACGTCCTTCTCCTCTTTTTTCCTCCTCCTCCAAGTCTCATTCAGAGGAACTTCACCTGTGATCAGTGAATTCATTTCCTCAGCATGTGTAGAGTGAGACACATGTCTCACAGTTAGAAGATCAACCCTCCACCATCCATCACTCTGTCAGGGCATGAACACATTGTTCTGCTGTACAACACACACACATACACACACACGCACGCATACATGTGCATTTTACTCCAAATTGATTTACACTAAGCAGAGTAGTGTCCTTGGAAGTCGGGGAATTGGAGGCATTACGTGTCTTAGAATGGCTTTGAGGGTACAAATTAAATTAAACATGCACCACGTGAATGATTACACTGTAAAAGCTCCTGATAAGCATGCTGGAATGGAATGTTAGTTCCAGTGTTAAACATTAGATGTAAATAATCTGCTCGTAATCTCAAAAGATCAGTCGTCTAGTCGTAATTATTATCTGTATAAATGTTAAGTTCTTGTCCGATACCAGTCACAGAACCATAACCAGAATATTCAGAAAGCATAATATATATATATATATATATATACACACACAAGAAATATTGATAAAGAATGATAAATGTCAATTGGAACAGATCAAAACATCTATTACGTATGTTTGAGTGATATAAGAACTAAAAACGTCTAGTCTACCAGATAATAAGAATAAGAAGCACCGAGAAAGAGTGAGGGCGAAAGGCGGGGTGCCTTGGTACAGAAACATCATGACACAGACTAGAGACCTTCAGAATTGAGACACAGAGACCATACTATAAAACTTATCAAGAAATATCTCCTAAGTTTTAAAGAATTCATTAATCAAGTTGATATTTTTTTGTCGTCCAATGGGTTTTCCCTAACTCACCACAAATAACTTATATAACAATTCCTTATATTTACATATAAGCTGCAGTGTGAAAACGTTTTCTGAAGAAAAGTTGACCGTATAAGCCGATGAACTCGAATTACATTTTCATATCTATGCTTCTAGCACCCAAACACACAGAAACAAGGGGATGCATGCTGTCCTACTGTTTAAAAAAATGACAAAAATGGTAGTCTTTGTAAAACTGCCTCTTTCCTTCACTAAGGGACTGAAAGGCTGGCAGTATTTTTCCTCTCTGGACCTCTAGATGAAGTGATGCGCTTAATTTTTTTTGTGCTTCTCTGATTCACTCGAGGTTCTCTGGCCTCACAGGGCGCTTAAGATACTGTACAGTATCTTTACTCAAACACCATCCAATGGTTTTCTGTCTGAACCGTCGAGCTCGCCTCATCCTGCACACCAGCTCCTTTTTTCGGATTAGAGGAATCAAACTGCATACCCATAATGGAGGTTTTAGTCCCGAGCCTCTACAGCTTCGTGTGAAGGATCGATGTGAACATATTCTAGCTAGCACTAAAACCCGAGTACCTCCCCGGATTGTTCTTCATTTTTAATACAATCCTCTTGCTCTCTCTAGTCCATTTACTCCTCTCTCTCAACTTTTCGTTTTCTCGCCTCTTGTAGCATGTCAGTCTGGCTGATACACAAGAGCCATTTTGAAGGATTGAAGTTAGCAATGCTGGTGTTGTCTCTTAGGAGGATCCTTTCATGGGTTTCTCCTTATCTCTTTCATTATTGTCTTCATTTATTAAAGTCAGTCTCAGACCCCTTTGCTCATCTCATTTTATCTACATTAAACTAAGTCTGTGTAGATGATATTTGCTTGCTCTAAATTGCATCTCTAATCACATGCTGCTTTTTTTTTTTTTTTTTTTTTTTTTTTTTTAAATATATATATGACCAGGCTACGCAAAACAATTGGCTTAACGGCTAGGACTAAAGTGCACAAATTGCACAACCACACAGCTATTAATGCCTCCTAGAGGCATCTGCTTAATATAATTGAACAAGACTTACACATTTACAAGAGTAGGAATTAGTTAGGATGAACAAGCTTCTCTTCCTGGAGCTGTCCCACAAGTGCAGACGTGGGAAGTAACAAAGTAGAATAACTTGTATTCACAGTATTTTTATTGCAGCTGAATAGGAGCACCTATACCTTTCTAAATAATTTCTACCACCTCTGCATGTCCAGTGTCTTTTTCACCTTTTTTCCCTTCCTGATATCTTTCTCTGCATATCTCTGCCTTAGTAACTGCAAACTTTAAAGGTGGCAGCATTTTTTTTTTAAATAAACAAATAAAAACTCTTTCACTACACTTAAGGCTGCTGTCTGAACGAGAAAAAAGGTTCTACGGTGCTGTGAAAAAGTATTTGCCCCATGCCGACGTTTTCTGTTTTTGTGTATATCTCATACTAAATCGTTTTAGATCTTCAAACGAAATACAAGATAAAACAAAGTCAACCTGAGTAAACACACAGTACACACAATGCAGCAAAAAAAAGTGATCCAACACCTATCACCCTTGTGAAAAACTAGTTTCCCCCTTAAACTTAAAATCTGGTTGTGCCACCTTTAGCAGCAATAACTGCAACCAAACGATTCTGATAACTGGAGATCAGACTTTCACTTACTTCTAGGACTAGGATTTACTCCTACGCTTTGGATCATTGTCTTGCTACATAATTCAGTTGCGCTTGAGTTTCAACTTACGGACTGAAGACCGGACATTCTCCTTTAGGATTTTCTGCTAGAGAGCAGAATTCATGTTTCCATCAATTACTGCAAGTTGCCCAGGCCCTGAAGCAGTAAAGCATCCCCACACCATCACACTCCCACCACCACCATGCTTGACTGTAGGTATGATGATGTTTTTGTGGAATTCGGTGTTTGGTTCACAGCAGATGTAACGGGACACCTGTCTTCCAAACAGTTCCACTTTCAACTCATCAATCCACAGAACATCCTCCCAAAAGGTTTGAGGATCATCAAGGTGTGTTTTCTCAAAATTCAGACGAGTCTTAATGTTCTTCTGGGTTAGCGGTGGTTTTCACCTCACCACTCTAACATGGGTGCCATTTTTGCCCAGCATCTTTCTGATAGTGGAGTCCTGAACAGTGACCTTTATTGATGTAAGAGAGGCCTGTAGTTCCTTCGATGTTGTCCTTGGACCTTTTGTGACTTCCTGGGGGCAAATGCATTTTCACACAGGCCCAGTTTGCATCAATAAATAACATTATCATTTAAAAACTGTATTTAGTATTTAGTCAGGTTGCCTTTGTTTTATCGTATATTTTGTTTTCATTTCTGAAACAATTTAGTATGAGATATACACAAAAACAAAATAACATTTTTACAGCACTGTACAAGTCATTTATTTCAGTTTTAAAATGTAAAAGTACTCCACTTTCAGTGACCGTTTGGGCTGCTAAATTTTTTAAACTCTTGTCTAAAACATTATAAGATTATAGCCAAGTGTAGGCAATCGTTTGTAATATTGCCCCACAAATTTGGCTAACATAAGATTTCGTCAAGGGTCCCTCAAAGGTTCTTTGGATATTTATTTTTTTTCGGGGGGGTAGAACCTAAAAGGACATATAAAAGAACCCTTATGGGTGCTAAAAGGAATCAAGGGTTCATCAAGGCTTCTTATGACAGTTATCATTTTATGTTTTCTAAAGCAATCTTTTCCTCAGTTATAGGGCTATAGAGGGACAAACCAGAGTCCTTTATGATGTTAGATGAAAACATTTTTCTAAGATTGTACCCAGGTCTGGGTATATAAGTGTCCTGTTACTTCATCTATATATTATAGGTCAAGCTCTAAACATGCTCCAAAGGGTTGTATTTTTATTGAATACATGGACATTTACTCATTCATTCATTCTCAGTAACAACTTTATTCTAGTCAGTGGATCTGTAGGCAAGAACACAACCTGGATGCGATACCAGTCCATTGCAAGACACTATACACACATTTTCACACCTATGGTCAATTTAGAGTCACCCATCCTCCTACTGGAAAGTTTTTTCGGACATGGAAGAAAACCGGTAAAGCCGTGCAAGCATGTTATATTTTATATATTATTCAGAGAGACCAGAAATGTGAGAGACAAAATAGTGTGTATATGTGTTGTTTGTTTATTCTCCTTTGCCTATATCAGCCATCTATAATGGGCCATTTGTGCACTATCCTCTTAACTCCTCAACATAAGTTCTTCAAAATCAGTGCTCCTTCTTCAAGATCCTTTCCAGAACTGCTTACCCCAGTGAGAAATTAACTCATACAAAGATCCGGTTCATAAGTCATCTGTGTAGGCGTCATTATAGCTTAAAGTCATCAGCAGCCCTCCTGGGGTTCAGGCAGATGGGCTGAACTGTTAATGATCCGCTAATGCTAGTGTCAACCTAATGGAAGAGCTTAGCTTATTCTGTCACTCAGACACGCACATTCTAACAAGAGCAGTGAATCAATGTAGTGTTACACATACACGCACACACTCAAATACACACATGGACACTAAAATTAATGAAGTGTGATCTGCACAAACAAGGCTATTAAGTAAATAATAGGCTCAGTCGGTATTAATTGAATCAAAAAATGGACGTCTGGTGCATTTTCCCATTCTATAAAGAACTGTGGAGCCACACTGGGTGCTTTATCGTAGCATGACTAGAGGGGAAGCAAATTGGCCACAGAAATAATCATATGAGCAGATAAATTTGCACATACACACTCAAATGGAAATGTTCTCAAATTGTTACGTCTGTAAAATTACTTCGTGTGTAATCTCTCATTGCATCAGTAAAATCTATCTTCCGTTGTCCCCTACTGATCTCTCTGTCACTCACTATGCAGAAGGACACCTCGTCAGAGGTCTTTCCCTCACTCCCTATATCAGTTTGTGCTGTGAAGAGGACAGGAATAAGGTGTTGACATCGGCAAAGGAGACAAGGACGGAGAAACAAATCTCTCTTGTCTTGCTAACACACCTGAAGCTTGATAGGACAAGTTTGTAGGACATAATAATTACACGCCTAACTGCTACCTTTAGTTGTATCCATGTCCAATTTTCTTAAGTGTTACCAGGACAATCCAGAGAGATTTGAGGCTCTTTGTTGTCTATGAGCCTATTTCATGCTGTGTGTGTTGTATGGAATGTGAAAACTCAGAGACCTTACTATTTCCTCTTTCTTACTTTCCTTCACCATCTCTTCTATATTCAATCCTCCTTCTTTTCTGACCTTCCTCTTATCCCACAATTTTCTCTTATCCCCTCCCGCTCTTTCTTTCTCGCTCTTTCTTTCTTTAAATGTCCCAACAGGTCGGCAATTGACGATCTTTAACAGCCAGGCATTCATAAAAATCGGCGGTGGCGAAAAAGGCCGCAACTTCCAGGGTCAGATCTCAGGCCTGTACTACAACGGCCTGCAGGTCCTAAAGCTAGCGGCGGAAGGAGACCCGAATGTGCAAGTGCAGGGCAACCTGCGTCTGGTGGGCGAAGTGCCCTCGGTCCTCACCACAGACACCACGTCCACCACGCCACTTGCAGACATGTCCACCACTATTATGGAGACCACCACCACCATGGCCACCACCACCACCCGCAAGCAGCGCTCACCCACCATGAGAGACACTGTCACACAGGTAAGCGCTAAAAAAAAAAATATTCAGCACTACATGCTAAACGTTAAGGTGTACTTTTCCTCCTCTCTGGAGGCTAAATTATTATTATTACAGTGGAGGAAATAATATGGCTTGCTGGTCGTAAGTATATAGTTGCTAATATTAGATGGGAGAAAGAGGGGGAGAGTTAAATAAGGGGTAAGAAAAAGTGCAACAAAACTGACTCTAAACATGGCATCAAGCCATATCTAATCGAAGATTCACTCTTTGTCTGTAGTTGTTATATTTATATATTCACCGCTGGTTCCTTTTCTCTTTTCTGTGCCCTTTCCTTACGGTAATGTGAGAGTGCAGAACTGTGACTATTGTCCAGATTGAATAAAGGCAGGAAGGAACACTTAATTATCCCAAAAGAGCATTAGAAAAAGCACTCCACTGTGAAGTGGCCATTAACCTATGCCACACAAGTGTTCAGTCAACAGGACAAAGACATACAGTAGCCATGCCTGCCCCTTTAAATTCATTGTTATAGCTTTATGCCACAACACCCTTATTTAGAGCAGGGAGATTGTTAAATATGGCATTGGCAATCATAACAATGCTCACAGCAAACAAAAACAAGTCCTCTTTTCATTCATTAGTATTCATTATCTAGCTCATAGTGAAGGTGTAATTTTGAATCCAAAATGCATCAGGCTGTATTTGTAATGGTACATAATGTTGGAGAAGCTGATTATTGAGTATTCAATAAAATATGCAAGAAGAAATTGTAGAGACAGTTGGCTAACATTAGCAATGTTACCAAAGCAATTAGGAGCTGCATTAATAAATGATTGTTTGAATATTGAGTAAGTCCACAATTATTAATATAAACGAATGTCTTAATTATTTTATTGGTTGCTAATTATATAATAATAATAATAATAATAATAATAATAATAATAATAATAATAATAATAATAATTCCTTAGATTTATAGACACTCAAAGTGCTTTACATTGTATGTAGTGGTGGTGGTGGTGGTTGTGGGGGGCGGGGGGGGTCTCCTCAAATCACCACCAGTGTGGAGCATCCACCTGGATGATGTGATGGCACCCATAGTGCGCCAGAACACCCACCACACATCAGCGATTAGTGGAGAGGAATGGAGAGTGATGTTGCCAATTCAGGGATGGAGATTATTAGGGGGCCATGATACATAAGGGCCAATGGGGGAATTTCACCAGGACACTGGGGATTTTTAATAACCACAGAGAGTCAGGACCTCAGTTTAACATCTCATCCGAAAGACAGTGCTGTTTTTACAGTATAGTGTCTCTATACCGTCACTATACTGGGGAATTAGGCCCCACACAGACCACAGGGTGAGCATCCCACCCCCTGCTGGCTGCACTAATACCACTTCCAGCAGCAACCCTAGTTTTCCCCAGGAGGTCTCCTATCCAGGTACTTGCCAGGCTCAACCTTGCTCAACAGTGGGAAACCAGGTGAGAGCTGCAGGGAGATATGGCTCTGGAAAAGGTCTCATGACTCATGCTGGGAGGTCCAAGCTAGCCGTGTAGCACAGTTAAAACCTGCATGCGCCGCACTGTCCAGTGTGTCACGCATGTCAATTGGTCCACGTTGCGCTCTTTAGGGATTCGCACCGCGCTACCCAGTGGGTCCGCAGGTATTTAGTCCATGCTGTGCTGTTCTTATGAGTAGCTCAGTTTGGACCCGCTTTTCAGTTGTTTGGCTTCCCATAGTTTGCTGTTGTCTTGTAGAAGCAGGAGGGGAACTAGTTCATTTGATGTATTTATAGTTAGAATAGATTCTGAAACAACATCTTTGTTTATCATAAAAGAGCATGGGTATAACCCCGGTGTCCTGGTGAAAATCCCCCACTGGCCCTTCTCTATTATGGCGCCCTAACAAGCCCCATCTTTGAATTGGCTACTTCACTCTCCTCTCCTCTCCACCAATTGCTGGTGTGTGGTGGGTGTTCTGGCACAATATGGCTGCCGTCACATCATCCAGTTGGATGCTACACCCTGGTAGTGGTTGACGAGATCTTGCTATCAACAGTTCCTATAACAGATGCCAAACAGGGTTAGGAGAAAATTTGAAACCATTTTAAACAGTACTAACATTCTTGGCGAAATTGACAAAGCCCTTAAAAGAAACAATAACAGACACGCAGCAGAATATGGTTTACGAACATAAGACAACTCTTCAGACTTCAGATGTCTCACTGAAGTGTATTCATATTCAGATCTTTAAAGAGCAAGAACACGTAACTTTAAGCCTATTTGCATGGCTGTAAGTAATCAAATGATTATCTGCTTAGTGTCTCCCAGTTTATTTTGCACTGCGCTGATCAGTGGGTCACGTAGGTCTCGTAGTGGGAAATCCAAACTGGTCCGCTCATATCAATTGGGCCGGTCAGTTTGGACCAGATTTTGAGTTGTTTGGCTTCCCATGGCAAACAGCTGCCATAGTGAGACAGACAGATGCAGACTGAGACAGAGAAGGACTTCAATCATGCCTGTCTTTATGGTAGAATAAAAGTGCAGAGATAGCGAGGAACCACGTGGCTTTGATCTCGCTGTCTAAGACTTTGATGGTAAAATAAAACTTTGATTGTACGCTTTGATGTTTATCCTCTCTGACTCTGACTCAGTGAGCAAAGCTACGCCTTCGATGCTGACAAACAGAATAGTGTTTTCCTACTTGATGTACCTGGTTCAAATATAAAAACATGTTGGGGCGGTTATTTCATCCTGTTCATCCACTTATTGGGCCTCATGTATCAGTCTTTTGCGTTTTGTAGGCTAAACTGAACTCAAACTTTAAAAACCACATTTAGAACATTTTCAGTTTCAGGCACAGGTTGATGAAAACCAAATCAGCCATAAATTACCAAGCGTGTTGACAGCACAGCTGACTTACATTTAGTAACGCCCACAAAATTCCATAAAAGGCAACACTCGCAGTGAGCTAAAAACAACAAAATGATGACTAAATGGTGAAAGAGCTTCCAGTAATGCAGCTCAGCCACTGCAGCGTGTTGGCTAACATAGATAGGGAGCCATTCTTATGTCCTAACTCATCACCAATTATATGATCTGTCCATCGATATTCACATTAATCTGTCCTTATAGGTATATTTACACAAATTCAGAAGTTCTCACAGGATACCAATGTTTTCCTGAACAAATTGGATTTTCATACATACCACATTTTATTGTGTAGACAATTGTATCCATAATGCCCGTTGTACAGAAAACATAAGTGCTTTTGCACATTAGTGTTTTTGCACCATGCCCTACCACTGATATAAATTTATAACACATTTGTCAATTTCTCACAGCACAACTAGATGCACAATCTGTAACCACCCTCCATTTTCCCTCTAAAACATTTAGAGTAAAACAAACATTTAAAAAATACAGTGCTGTTTTTCTTTTCTTCTTAAAAAGGACTCCATGCCAGAATAGCTCACAATTGGGAACTGCTCAATATCACAAGGCGATAGGATTTCATAGTGACAAGCGTTGACACTGATGAGTTATGTAACGTGTCAAAACATCTCTAAGCGCAGGGATATGTGTTACAGAACGGAAGCTATTGAGGTCAACTCAGATCAGTCATTTCACAGCATTTAGAGTTCCCTAGACCAGAATTCCACAAATGTTCATTCTCCCTTTTAAAGCTATGTACAGTCCCCTCTGAAAGTGTTGGAAGAGCAGGAGCAGTTCTTTTGTTTTTGCTATACACTGAAGGTATTCGGGTTTGAGGTCAAAAGATGAATATAAAACGATAGATCAGAATTTCAGCATTCCTGTTATGATATTTGCCTCTTACATTACAGCTTAGAACGGTACACCTTTGGTGGCAAACGACCAATGTTTTAGGTGAGCAAAAGTATTGGAACAGATCGTATTAAAGTAAATAATATTTAATATTTGGCCGCATATCCCTTGCTTGCAATAACCGCATCAAGCCGGTGAGCCACTGACATCACCAAACTATTGAACTCTTCTTTTGTGATTTTTTTTTTCCAGGCTTGTACTGCAGCTAATTTTTATCTTTAACCAAAAAAAAAAAAAAAAAAGCACAGGAAGTGGCTCGAATAAGTGGGTTTCTAGTTTAAATTAGTTCAATTTGAGAAATCTTTCGCAGAAGCTCTAAAAGCTTGTGACTAAGTCATTTTTGTCTTGCAAATGAATCTCCAGTGTCTGCACTTATTTTATTATTAAGGTCTAAATGGTGGTGGATTTATGCTTAAAAATACATTTCCTATTATAAATCAAAATGCTAACAGCTATTATTGTATGAAAACGGAATTGCGAAAGCTACTGTAGCGCAGAATCATTGTTTTTTGCGAAATATAGCCAGTCCTTCACCAGTGCGTAAAACTTGGTGTTTATTTACACACTTAAAGGGGAATTTCTGTCTGAGGACTGATTCAGAATATCTTAACCTATTGTGTTAATTATAAGCAAATTAAACTAAGCACTGCTGGGAAAAAATAAGACAAAAATAAGAAAGGTGCGTAATTACCTAATCTGTAATTTCTACTACTTGGAGGATCTGTGCATTTGGAGGAAAGAGCATGGCTTCAAAGGGAATTTAAAAGCCAAAAGCTGTATAAAAACAATACCCCTCCATAAAAATCTTGGCCCGATAAAAGAGTAATTACCCAAGAAATGATTGAACTACTTAATTATGGACATTTCAGATAGCTGTGCATAAAACAACAAAGCCTCCTTTCTCAAAAAAAAGAACAACAATCAATTTTAAAGACTTTTTTTTATTGAAAATTGGTTTGCATAATCAGTATAAATGGTTTAATACCAGGAATCCATGATGCGCCTCATGCTCATGAACCTCATGCCACCGTAGTCTCTGAAGTTCCTGTACTCTCCAGGCCTGAAGTACCACATCCTGCCTCTGTAGTGGGGCTGCTCATACATGAGCCAGTGGCCGTCCATCACATGGCAGGACATGCAGCCGTTGGACCAGTGGTAACGATCCATGAAGGAATCGCAGTCGTCCGACATCTCATACATCTGACCCATGAAGTTGTCCCTCTCATAGATCCTCATTCTGTAGGATCCTCTGTGCTGTTTGGGAAATTTAAGGGTCAGTTAACTAGGAAATGTACCATATGTAATAAATTAAGACTGAAATGATCCAATACCATACCATGGGGATCATGCGGCAGGACCTGATGCAGTTGTTTCCCCAGCCCCACATGTTCATGTAGTCAGCGTACTCGCCCCTCCTCATGAAATACTGGTTTCCCATGAAGTTGGTGCGGTCGTAGACCATCCAGCAGCCGCTCTCCACCCTGCAGGAGTGGCAGCGGCTCATGTAAGAGTGCATATCGGAACAATCACCGGTGCACTCATAGGAGCGCCCCATGAAGTTCCTGTCCTCATAGAAGATAACCTGTTTGGGTGAGGAGTTTCAGAATCAGTTGAGCATTCACAAGCTAAATCACATAAAGCCAATATATCTTTTGATTAAGCAAAAATTACCAATTGTATGTCAATGAATGAAAACAAGACGGTATAATTGTTTAATTCCTTCATCATCGTTCATGATAGTTACCTTGCCCATAGTCATGATGGCTGGTTTGGTTTGTTCAAGCTGTTTCCAACTGGTGAACTGACATCCTGCCTGGTTTAACCCTTGCATTTATACCTGGACCAAGACTAAAGAGCATGTGCCTCCTATTGTAAAAACTCCTGACCAAGCAACATAGCACAGAGCCCCATACAAATCTGAAGAGCTTTCACTACCTTTCTATGTTACACAGTCTCCAGAAGTTCCCACTGGCAAGTTTCATTGCTTTCAAAAAAACATATTATTCTACTCTTTTAATGGCATAGACAGGACTTCATTATGTGAATCAGTGTTTTCATCACGGTTCATTAATGGTATGTGCTATTGAACTGGACCTATATAGCAGAATTACCTGCTTGTGAAATAGCAAAATTCTGTACTGAAATGACTCGTGACTGTATGCGTTAAAAGCAATCACACCATGTAATGAATTTGTTGGAGAAGATTGATTAATTTATTGATTCATAAAAGTTTTGAGTTTTCATTAACAGGAATGGACGAAATATGAAGCATTTAGTCACATCACCTGGAGGTTTGATGCTCTAAGGACACTTTCTCACCAGTTAGTCCAGATTGGTGTTGACACCAATTTGACAGATTAGTGTTAACACCAATTTGACAAATTTAAGCAGCAATAATAATATAGCTGAAAATTGCTAAGGGCAAAGAGCATTTTCTAGACCAGGGGTTCCAAAACTTTTCAAGGGCAAGGCCCCCAAATGGCATTAACATTTGACCAAGGCCTCCCTTTTGCAAGATGTCTTTAAAACACATTAAAAATACAGCCTTCTTCATATATCCCCCTTTATTTTATTAATAATTACATCTTACATCATTACATTACATTAGGAATTGATTGTGTGTGTGTGGTTGTCTGAGAGTGAGAAAGAGAAAACAAACTAGTGGGAGGGATGGGCACACCAAATTGTTGAGGCCCCCTGGGCGCCCCCTGGCCGCAGCCCCCACTCTGAAAACCACTGTTCTAGACTACAACATGGTACATTATGCATTTGGTTCCACATAAAATATTTTCACGGACCTAAGGAAATGAATCATAAATTTCATAAAATGTTCATGAAATTGAATGTATTGTCATTTCAATGCATAAAATAATTTATATTACATTTAAAATAATAATAATAATAATAATAATAATAATAATAATAATATACATTTTTAAAATAATAATTTTAAAGTCAAAATAATATTTTGGTCAAATGTATATATTTGTTTATTTACAAAAGATTAATGACCCAATATCTCTGTCTTTCTCTGCTTCTCTGTTTCAGAACACAGATGATCTGCTAGTAGCATCAGCAGAATGTCCTAGTGATGATGAGGATTTAGAGGAGTGCGAGCCTGGCGGTGAGTACATTTTTCTAAATTGGGGTGTATTAATGGAGATTAATGGGGCACACACACACACACACACACACACACACACACACACACACACACACACACACACACACACACACACACACACAGAGATTCATCAAAACATGGGATTTTATAAATACAGCTGTGATTGGTCAGTATTGTTGCCATTACTTTAACATTATACAGGTCATACCTGTAACCCTTACATGGTCTCATCGGGCAGAGTGAGTTAAATAAACTGGAGATTTGAAAGTGAAATGAAGCTGGGAAGAATTTACAGCTTTAAGTGTAAATCAACTGAGAACAGCCAAGATAAAATCTATTAGACTATATAATCTCAGCACTTCACATGAGTATTGTCCTTTGGCTACATTTAATTGTTTTCCAGCACTGCTGCACTAATGTCTGACCACCAATGTGTACGGAAATCCCATTAAAACAAAAGTGTCATTTGTTATTTTCATTTTAAAAAAAGTTTCATGCTAGTGGATTAAAATAGGACAGACTATGGAATTTCCTGAAAATCGTTCTTTTACTCATTGGAGCCTTGTTATAGTGTTATATGGAATCAAATTAGCTGTTATGATATTATATAATTAATTGGGAGTAGGAGTATTGTACACACACGTACGTGTAGACAGCAGCGGAACTGAGAGTTGGCACCTTATAGCGCTTTTCCACAAAACAATGAGGTACAGCACAAATTAATGAATCCATTGTCTTACATTTTGTTATTATTTCAATTGTCAAGTGACCCATACAGTACCACAATACCCATTCTAAATTTAGTTTCCCTTCTTGACCAGAAAAAATGTTTGCGAATCAGGGCCATGTAGGTGGAGTTAGAAACAGTTCTATCACAAAATTGTCCTGATAAAATACACAACTACTGTGATCAATAATAATAATAATAATAATAATAATAATAATAATAATAATAATAATAACAATAATAACAATAATAATAATAATACTAATAATAATAATAATAAATAGCTTTGAGCATCGATTTAAGGGGCCAAGCATTGGAGGAAGGCATCAGGATCATCACTGACTGTTCCCAAGGAGATTTATTAATTTGAAGGCAAAACTTTGAGCTGTTGCTGAGATAGAGTATAATGTCCTTGGCCTCCCAGATTGAAAATAAAGTTTAAACTTGTTTGTTAACTTTAGGTCATGTTGCTAAATACTGCATATGTAACAAGTTTATTGTCAAAATGTTAAATAATAATAATAATAATAAATAAATACAATTTTGCTAAGTAATGGCCTCACTTCCTGTTTGATGATTTAGCCATCAAATTTGCTCGCAGGTTGTGAATGAAATATCCCAAAATGCTAAGCTCCAAATTCAATGATGATTGGACGAAAATTGGAATCAGGAATTCCTTACATTGAGAAAACTCTGTGCCTTCCAGGGAATCAAGAACAGGACTAATCCTGATTTATTGTTGAGTGGTTCAAAGGGTTTTTAAAAATTATTCGTACTAATTTGTCAATTATTTTTTATTACGCTCCCTAGAGGGGATTTAGACAAAACGTCATGCAATCCCTTAAGATAATCCAATGTTGTGGCAGTTAACATCATGGTATCTGTTGAACTCGGCATGACTCCAAGAATCAGAAGGCAGTGGAATCGCCTTTATACAACATGCGTTGTGGACTTATTATTGTTAAGAAAAGGATACAGTACATTGCATGGGTTGCCTCCGATGTGGAAAAAGAAGAAGAGGAAGAAGAAAGCACACAACTCCAGTAGGGTGTCTATGAGCCTTCGGTGCTTGGCCCCCTAATAAATAACTTTATATGTAATAATTGTATATATATTTATTCATATATATAATTATATTTTATGATTATGTTGTATATATTGTTATAATAAAATCATACAAACAGAATGTAGAAGTAACATACTGGTAAAAGTAATAAAAACTAGCTAAAAAGTTAAATAAAATATGTCTTTAGCAGTTATAGTTGGAATGTGATGAATATTTAATAGTAATGTTTTCCATATCTTTGCTGAAAGCTGCTCTATTGTGTAAGCCTTGCCAACAATCCACTTGTAATCCCCCATGCTAAAGTTAAAGGGCTAATCTCAAATGGCATCCGACACCATATATTTCTCCGTTGTAGTTAGAAAAGTATTGGCACCCTTGACTTCACAATGGCTTTGATCATCATTATCATTACTGCTTGTGTGTATGTGTATTTCTTTTTTTGGTATTAGTATATAACTAATCATATCCATCACTACTGTTGTGAACCTTACCACCTCATCCTATATTGACGGGTACCGTTACGTAATGGGAAATTCAGGCATTATACCCCATAGAGACAAGGGCTTGGAGAGAGAGGGTGTGCGAGATGCAATTCCAGCTTTAAACACTGCTGATCGTTGACATGCGTGTCCTGTTGAGTTGCACATGGGATTGGATAAAAAATGAAGAGGCAGAGAGAGGATTGAGGAGGAAAGTCCGCATTGTGATAATGTTCATGGGGTCTTGTGAAACGTCTCATGGACCTTCAGTCGTCCCAGTCTATCTCAGTGGGCTAATTAATCTCTGCCCTTGTTAGACATCCCTAATTACATCATCTAATGAAGCTTGGCTTAGGGTTCTCTCCTTTCTAATGAGTCGACAACACAATGCAGTCACATACAAACAATGACTTCCTTCAGACGTCTTACATTAAAAGTAGACAGACACCTTTCACATGCTCATAACCATGCACACTATTCACATATAGTCCAGAATTATTGATGCTAAATAAAAATGGTGTGGGGGGGAGGGTTAAATGGTTCATTTTGGCTCATAGTTCCACTAAGAACAAGAACAAGGATATTTTAGACCAAAACTTGGTTGCCACTGCCAGAAAAGTAAGATGTGGCTTTCATCAAGATAATAACGCATATACACAAATATGTAATATGTTTTAAAACACCCTTCTTAAGGTCTGGATTGCAGACTTGTGGTCTTAGTTCAAAAAAGTTCACATGCGCAAAGCTATGGATATAAAGAAGCTCGAAATGTTCTGGACAGAGTAGGGCCCAATATGTTATACTTCCAGATTTGTTCGAAATGTGCTCACTAGAGGAGACGTAATATTATTTCTACCCTGCCAATAATTTTGAAAACAGTGTTTACACCAGAATTTTTTCTTTTGTTTTTATGTATAAAAACCTCTTTTTTTTCTTCTTTTTATTAAGACCAAAGCTATGTTTAAGCTCAGAATATCTCTCATCGCATGTTTTTCATTTTCATTTCAAAGGGTGCCAATGATTTTGTTGACAGTACACAGTCAAATTTACAGATGTGAATCGTCCCATCATCTTCCCAATCCTTCTTAGTACTGATTTGATTTCCTGTCAGGCGTGTATACAGCATGAGTGTTTTATTGACGTAATAACATTTTATTGCATGTGAAGAGTACTGGTTATTCTGTGTTTTACTCTTTTGACTAGCAGATGTCCTTTTTTGGCCTACTGACACGTTTTATAATTTCCCAGTACTTCTTCCTAACCATAGATTTTTTTTAAAGAGCAAGCTAATAATAACAGGCTAAACACCCAAATTAAGTGGAAATTCGGTTAATTACTGTAGAGTTTCCACTTTGTTTATGCATGTGACAAAAACGGTAGAAATGGCAACAAGTGTAGCGAGACAATGGGCCGACTTTTTTATGCGCCTATACTGCAGCTGATTGAGTGAACACTTAAATTGGATGCGTTACCACCACATGGTTTGTGTGGCCTGAATGGAACCAGAAGAACCTGTGAATGAAAGAGAATCAAATAATCAAACTCACTGACAGACCACACGAGCAATCTGCTGAACTGATGCCACTTAACAACAACAATTATGCAATTTAATTTATTTTTAATAGTTCCTAATTCTTATAATAATGTACAGTTTTTCAAACTTTTGTGCTTTATTCATTCTAGATCTTCAAAGTTACGTAATGCTTTGCTAAAACCAGTTACACTACAACATCCAAAAAATAAATAAATAAATAAATAAATTTTAAAAATGGGAGTATCTGGACTTCTTTCCATTTCAAGCACTACAGTAAAATAAAGCACCAGCAGGCCATAAACGTTCAGTCATAAACGGATCGATTAGTGTAGAACAGTAAAAACATTTTTGATTAGAGAGCTTTCCCTAAGAGCCTTGCAGCACCATTACGACTAACCCTATTCCCCTATGCGCATTTACTTTAATCTGAAGTCCGTGTCACAAAATGTTCATTGGAGCTCAGTGAACGAACAATACTTACTGAACCAACTATTTATTTTTTAATCTGACACATTTTTGTTTGGTATGCATGTAATAACACGTACCACTACTGAGCTACTAGCTTTTTTATTGAATGTGAAATGTGCCACTACAGTCTAAATTTAAATGTAAAAATATATATATTTTATTGCCTGTATTTAACTGTGTAAGTGAATATTTATGGTTGAATAACATCAGGTTGAAATTGCATTACACGGCTTGTATTTCAGTGAAAGGGTTTGAATTAAATTTTATAATAATCCTGTGTAGATTATTTTGAAACTTTCCAAATTTACTACATTTGATTATTCTAAAAATAAATAAATAAACAAATAAAAATTTAAAAGGTGTTTCAAATTCAGATTTTGATTGTCAAAACATTACATCATTGGCTTATTGGCTGGAATTAAAAATTTGAAAATTTGATTCACTTCATTTCAGATTTTTGCAGTCGTGACCTGTTTCTGATTCCATAGGCTAGTACTGGCTAATGGCTACACTATCAATTAGTATAGAGAACTTCATAACAAAAATGCCCAGGAAAATTAACATATAATAAATTAAAATCATAACAAGAAATAAACAAAATAACAATGGCAAAATAAATAAATGTACTATATCAACAACTGAATTGAATCCGTGAAATAAGTTCAAATGATGCAAAGTAGGCCTAATTAGATACTGTGCGGAACTTGTAAATGTGTAACTTGTAACTTGTAAATGTCCTACATTTAATTTAGCACCATGCATTTTACTTGTAAAAGTGTACGAACAAAATTGTTCAATATTGGGTCTAAACTTACGGAAGAAGTAGCTTTTAAATCTCTCATACAGTAAATGTACAATGCGTTTTTAACATAGGAGACATATTGTAGCTTTCAGTCATCAATTGGTGACTGGGTGATCTAGGAAAATCTGTCGGATGTTGCTGAAGCTAAATTCTACAAAATAGCAACAAAAAAAGGCATAATAACAATAATAATAATAATAATAATAATAATAATAATAATAATAATAAATCAGCTGCTAATTGTGATTTCCTCAATCTGTGAATGTCAGACATTGATCAAATTGTTGTTAAGTGAAGAGACAGCAATGAGGCTTGTGTTTAAATGCAAAAATGTATTTCAGGAAAACCTGTAGCTTTTAGAACTACTGTATGTATTCATACAAGAAAATGTCACAATTTGACCACGTGAAATGTTTTCCCAGGCTGTCACACATATGACTGCTATGAGAATTAACTCTCATTTGTGTTCAGTTTTTAGGATGGACTTTTTATCCATGATGCTTAGATTGTTAGACTTAAATTAATGTGCCTATATTTATTAAAATAGCCAGTATGTTGCACCATGTGGTTATGCTTAGGCTGCTTCATCTGTACCATATTCTGCTCCTTAGTACCTCCTCATTGGAACATGTAAACTTGCTGACGTCTTAGGTTATATCATAGCCGATAAACTGGTTAGATAATGAAAAATGAATACTATAAAACCCTATAAGCAAACTAAGCAAACTCAGCCACCCACACTGTGTCTATAACAGAGTTAATTAGCTTTGTTCATCTGTGGAATAAAAATGGCAAAGACCTTTCTTCTCTGTGTTCTACAGCCGCACTGTCTCGGCAGTAACTGTTGTTGTTGTTGTTGAACTTGTTGATACTGAACACAAATAGGACAAAGCAGCAGCTTATGGGTTAGGAAATAAATTTGAAGAAAAAGAACGTCATGGGAGATAAACAAAGGTTGAAAGATGTATGAAAGAAACAAATAAACACAAGAGAAGAAAGAAACACAACGTATCTGAAAGAATAGGACGTTATAGGACAGGAAGGCTTATTTTGTCTAGAAATCCTTCTTGTTAAACCTTGAGGCCAGTGTGAGAGAGAATTTACACTATCAGTCAAAAGTCTTTGATGCTAAAGAATTTAGCCTTTGCCGAACATCATCTGTGTCTGTCAGTAAATTCCACGTTAAGCCTGAGGCCTGTAATTTCATCTCTAAATGTCTGCTCGTGCTTTAAAATATGGATGTATTACTATAAATGTGAGTAAATAAACTAGAACAAACTAGTTGTTTAAGGATATATATATATATTTTTAATTGTATACCTTATACTTTATATAAATTTAATACAGATTCTGGATCAGCTGGTTTCATCCTCCAAATATTTAACATTAAACTTGTGTAGAATCTGGGTTTTTTTGTTTTTTTTTTAACAAGGATGACGTATTGAATACTATTCTATAATCGAGACTTACTTCAATAGGAAAATTTGATATGCCGACACAGGAAAAGTAGCAGAAAAGCAGAACCGAATGTTAAACGCTAAAAAAGTCTTAACTCAAGTAATGATTAAAATGGAATCCTAATTAAAATTATTCTTAGAAGTACAATGTACTGTATTTTCTAAAGGTCATCGTTTTTACACAAAATTTACATAAAATTCTGGGCTAAGATCTGTTGAATTTCAGTACAAAATAAATCATGGATGGCACATGTTAATTAGATCAACATGTTAATGGTAATATGATTAATAAGATTAATATGCAAGTCCTTCATGGTGAATTTTTCCTTTGATGTCTTTTTGTGCTCCATTGGCGTTGGTATTGAGTTAACAGCACTGCCATCAGCATTAAAAATACCTTTCCGAGTAATGTCTGTGCTCAGTAGATCTCTCCCACTTGTCTGAATATTAAAAACAGACATCGAGTGCTTATTGCTTAAGGAAGGACTTTTTTTTTTTTTTTGTCTAATGTTCAAAGCCTTATTCAGGGTAATAAGCATATAGTGTACCCTCTATGTATTTTTAAATTTTTCATATGTCCAATACAAACTTAATTCAGTTATCTAATTTTAATTAGGCTAGCTCAGCAGCTTGAATAATTCAGTGTTTTGAATAATTCCAGTCCATTTAGTCCCTGACTATTCTAATTACCATTTTCGCCAACGAAAAGCATAACATAAAAAGGAACACAAAGCCATGAAGAAAAAAAAGAATATTAATTTAAATAATATTAAAATCTTAAGAATATTTTTTGACATAATCTTAAACCATGATACTACCACTACCATGTTTCACAGATAAGGTAAGGTTCTTATGCTGGAATGCAGTGGGTTTTTTTCTCCGTATATAACCCTTCTCGTTTAAACCAAAACTTTTATTTTAGTCTCATCAATCCACAAAATATTGTTCCAATATCCTTCTGGCTTGTTCACATGATCTTTAGTAAACTGCAGACCGGCAGCAATGTTCTTTTTGGAGAGCAGTGGCTTTCTCCTTGCAGCCCTGCCATGTACATGATTGTTGTTCAGTGTTCTCCTGATGGTGGACTCATGAACTTTAACATTAGCCAATGTAAGAGAGGGCTGTAGTTGCTTAGGAGTTACCCCGGGTTCCTTTGTGACCTCGTGGACTATTACTCATCCTGCTCTTGGAGTGATCTTTGTTGGCCTCCACTCCTAGGGAGGGGAACGATGGTCTTAAATTTCCTCCATTTGTACACAATCTGTCTGACTGTGGATTGCTGGAGTCCAAACTCTTTTGAGATGGTTTTGTAACCTTTTCCAGCCTGATGAGCATCAACAACTCTTTTTCTGAGGTCTTAAGAAATCTCCTTGCCATAATACACTTCCACAGACATGTTGTGAAGACTAGACTTTGACAGATCCTTGTTCTTGAAATAAAACAGGGCGCTCACTCACACCTGATCGTTATCCCATTGATTGAAAACACCTGACTCTAATTTCACCTTCTAGTTAACTGCTAATCCTAGAGGTTCACGTACTTTGCCACTCACAGGTATAAATATAAAATTGGATCATTTTCCTCAATAAATAAACGGCCAAGAATAATATTTTCATCTTGTTTGTTTAATTGGGTTCTCTTTGCCGGTTTTTAGGATTTGTGTGAAATTGTTATGATGTTTGAGGTAATATTTATGCAGATATATGGGTAATTCTAAAGGGTTCACAAACTTTCGAGCGCCACTATACTTGTTACAGGCTGTTCATCATATCCAGTGTTCTACGAGACTGGTTGGACGCATGTTTCAGGCTTGCTAACACTGGTTTATAGGCCCAGTCCATTCATATTTTTTTGTGTCAGACTAGAGCCCTATATGTCTTTTACTGGCTCATAAGAAGTTGATATTACTTCCCAAAGCTCACCAAGGGAGCTGGGGTGGAACTGCTGCATTAATTTGTTTTTATTAATATGGGTGTAATGTTCTTCAGAGCCTACCCATCACCCCCCTCTTCAATCCCTTTATATCTTATATGCAATCAGTGCAGAGTCAGAAAACGTCTGAATAAATTTACTCTCATGGACTCATGGAAGTGATTTATATATGGAATAAAACACAATGTGCCTGCATAGGAAAATAATCAAGTGTGTGGTTTGATGCGCTCCAACATGAAATGGAGTTACTGATACCACCGCAATGTTAATTATTGTGTTATATATTTCATTATTATTCTTTTTATATCACAGCAATTTTCCAACGATTGCATTTTTATATAATAAATAAACAACAGTATCCTGTATTTTTTACTTGTATCCATTTATAGTTACATATAATGTTGTGAAACATCCACAAAACAAGTTCCTTACATTACATCAGCTATGAACAATGATTACCCTCGCCAGCTTGTTGCATTAACAATAAACTGGAAAGCACAAATTTCTCTGTTTCCAACGACTTTCCCATGATGGAAAACCTTTAGCACTGACTGTTACAAAAAGTGCGAACACTGGAGACTTCATCCAAAAATGCTAAACAAACATCTCCTCGCATAAAAACAACACGTCAATGATTACACACACTTTGTTATGTCTGCTTATGTGGTGTCCACCATTCTGTGTTTTTACTATAAGTTGATAAAATATAGTGTATATATATATAGTATATAAAATATACTCAACATCTTCCGACCAATCAGAATTAAGAATTCATCAGTGCAATATTATGTAATTGAACATAAAGAATGGGTTTTATCTTGGTTGTTCTGAGGATTAATCTTGTATCTAACCGAGTCAGCATTATTTTATGATAATAGCAAACTGTTTCATGGGGCATTACTGACCACCAGCTGTTTGTTCTTTACAGCTCAGCTACACACGTTGTGTATTGTGTCCTAAGGCTGATTGTCCTTTCACTGCGTTACATTGTACTGTATCTCCCTCCGTTTTAAGCCTTGCTTTGTATACTTAAGCATCTCTGAGAACCAATCTGAGTTATCACTAACACCACTGGTTATCTCCAGACCCACTGGACGACAGGGAGGTTATTTTTAAAATAAGATGTGTCCACGATTTAACCTCCCTGTGGCTCACAAGATCTATTTCAAGATATATTTCAAAGCGAATAATCTTTTTCACCTGTTCCCACCAAATAATATAAACATGTATTAAGTATGACGCTATTAAGTCATGGGTTCAAATCGCACAATCAATGGCCACTGCATAAAAATTCATGGTTCTGAGATACTTAGTTTGTTGGCTTGACATATTACCTTGTCTTTAATATATTAATTTGGTGGTTATTCCTTATTAAAACATAACAACAAGTTCAGTTCAGAAGCGCCATCGTTTTCTGTTAGAGATGGTCATTTGTATTTTACATTTATTGCCTAATGGAATCTAAATGTTCTGTCCTTGGTATAATTAGAACAGCTTTTCTCTTTTTTTCGTGCTCATAGTGTATCTAATAGAACTGTAAAAAGTCTCAACAGTAAAATAATTTAGTAACCACCCATGTAATATTTTGGTAAATTGATTCTTTTCATTAAGCTCTCCAAAAGGCCTTGTTTTTTTCTGAATTATTGAATGCTTCAACCATATAATTGGAAACTATCTGCAAAAAAATTTAAAAAAAAATAAAAAACAACGAAAACTAGTACTGGATTATAAGTTTTTCTATGAATGTTCTGTATCTCAATAACACGATAATGTCTCATATTGGATGTGATCACTGGGAATTAAACAAATAAGGCCTTCAACCTTAGGGCACAAAGATGTAACAGTGCAGCCTACATTTCACAACTATAATAAAATCTATGCCACATCATTGGTTTTGGGAAGGGTGTGTGTGTGTGTGTGTCAGGGGAGGGAGGGTATTATACAAAATTGGTACTTGTATGAATTAATTTTTTCACTTCTTTCAAATATTTAAACCTTGCATTTGTTAATTGCTATCTGTATTTGTTCTCCTTTGTGGGTTTGCAAAATATTTGAGCATAATAGGCATACATAATCATGTATAACAGAGGACTGTGTATTGGGGTGAAACATGTTGATGTCAAGGGCATGATTTCCCTGCACATTAAATTTCCTGGGTGTAATTTCCATTTGCACTAATTCATCTTATCAGGATTTTGCAAAAGCAATATTCAGAGATGTTTTAAATTCTAAACAAAACTGCATTAGAAAATATGTGTTTTATTCTAATATGTATTGACTACAGATTGCATATTCAATGTCAGATATCTGGTCCATTTTGCAAAAAAGAAATGTATTAGGACTACAGTTCTGTTAGAAGGTTAGTTTTATTATTGACGAGCTGAAACTGCATTGGGGAATAGGACGTTAATGATATACAGTATTTAATGATATGATCGTCATTTTGGGGTAATGATATAGTGTGAATATGAATGAGAATATCCCAGTAATGTACAATATCCAAAGCTGAATCTGAAGATTTGCATATAGACTGTAATAATTAGTAAAAACCCTCTCTAATCATCATAATGCCTATCGGGAAGAGGGATTATACTTTATAATCTCACAGAAAGAAAAAAAAAAACACTGAATGGATGATTAAAGAGATTTAAAGACTCTTTGAAAATTGGGGTGAACATTGTTTATCACTATCCAAGAACAATCTTACACAGCTTTCTTTTTGTAATTTTTTTTTTCATGCAAAAATCATGCGGCCAATTTGTTGATGTAAGTGACCTGTACTATGTGGTTTGCTATCTTATTTAACCCATCCACTCTGTGAAAGAGAGAATGAGTGTAGTGGTAGGATAGTTAGGCGCTTGTATTTAGAACTGTTTTTTTTTTTTTTTTTTTTTTAGCATATTTTAGTGAAACAATAACGTCACTAACACTTTGACTTCTGTAGCTTGTGGCTTAGGATAGTTAGTAAAGTTAGCATAGATTAGATTAGTCAGATTGTACATAATGAGCCAATTTTATCTGTATATATGTACTTTTAACTTTAAGTTCAAGCAAAGAGAGAGTTTAGATCATTCTGATTAACATTTTAAATAGATGACAAGTCACTAACTAAACTTGAACTAACCTCATTCTAAGTCATAGTGTTCTAATAATGGTTTTACGTAACTGTGTTGCTATTGTTTTTCTTTCACTGTTTTTTGGATTTGTTTGAAATCTAGAAAACAGTTTGCTCAGATTTTTACTAATGCTTTTCCCCCCTCGCCCTGTCTGTTTCTTATCCTAGGAGGTGAATTAGTGTTGCCCATAATAACCGTGGATTCCCTAGATCCCCCTTCAGTTGCAACAAGGTACCCAGTTATCCCTCCACCCCCTACCTACCATCCCTTCCTCACACTGCTCGAGACCACAAAAGAGTCCATGTCCCATTCCAATGGCCACGCGCCATGTCCGATGGACCAAGAGGACTGTGAGGAGGCCATGGAGGTCTCGGCTTACGGCTCAGGTGAAATGACCGAGTCAGATGACGAGGACTATTACAAAAACTCCCCCCTCGTCACAGATCGAACCGTGCTTCCGCCTCCTCCGGCGGTAGCCGGAAACCCACAAGGTGATCGACACTTTTCTCGCCATCCTCCCAACTCCCAGCAGCCCCTGCTTCCATCCACCCCCACGACCTCACCACGACTCAAACCCAATATCAACAGTGGCCCAAATATACCAGCGGGCAAAATGAACACTCGAGATCAAGTCCTCCTGCCACCCGTCCAGCCTTCCGGGGATCCCGAACATGGCGGGCGGCACAGGCACATTCCTGGTATAACCAACCCTCCCAATTTTCCCACTGCAGAGCCTTCATCTCCTGACCGAGGACCTCCAGGAGCGGTGGAGGTGATCCGGGAGTCCAGCAGCACCACAGGGATGGTGGTGGGGATTGTCGCAGCAGCTGCCTTGTGCATCCTCATACTCCTGTATGCCATGTACAAATATCGGAACAGAGATGAAGGATCTTATCAAGTAGACCAGAGCCGCAACTACATCAGTAATTCAGCCACACAGAGCAATGGGACATTGGTGAAGGAGAAGCAGTCTGGTACAACCAAAACAGGCACCAAGAGCAAGAAGAACAAAGACAAGGAATACTACGTCTGAGCTCAGGCCTGACAGGGACAGAGACAGAACAGAGAGAGAGAGTGAAAGATAGAGAGAGGGAGGTGGAATACTGAGGGAACAGGGACAGTTAAAGTTCTGCTTTTTGTTGGCAGTCATATTTCTCATTCACCCTTCCAACTGTTGTTTCCATTCCCAAACAATCTCTATGAAATTACAGAGAGCCAAAACACGAGATTGAGATTGTTTTCTTCCCTTCGACTTTTTGATAAATATTCATCATAACTTTTGTACTGTTGGTAAATTCACAGTGGATTTGTTCCATTGTAAAGATTCCACACTCTTGCTTGCTCGCTGTAAATACCATGTTAGTCTTGGGTCTTCAGGATCTTCAGGATCACCTAATCTCTTGTTGCAACACCAATATGTGCCAAGCCCAGAAGATTCCCTCTTTGTGAAGACTTTCAGTAAGGCTAGCTATACCTGAAGTATTTCTATGAGCACCGTTCAAAAACCAAGTGAGTGTTGGAGAAATGTTAGAAGGGAAAAAAGTAAGCATGAAAGTTGGAAAGTTGGTGATATATGAGAGACAGTAAAGACCAGATATTTGTGCCAGTCCAAATTACTGCCAAACCATCTCAGTGTCAAATCTGCCTCCCTTTCTGCTCCAAGTATTCGTCTTCTTTCTCTCTCTCTTATCTCATTCAATCTCTCTCTCTCTCTCTCTTTCTCTTTCCTTGTTTGGCTTGTACTCTTAAATTCCTCTCCTTGTCTTCGGTGCTCAGGAGCTGATGCAACATAACTTCTGCTGTGTTTCAAGCATGTAGTATTCCTTAACGAAAAAGAGACAATACCTTGTTGAGTTTCTGTGGCGTTTTAAAAAATTATATCAAAAAATTCACGACAAGATTAACCATGGAAATTTGAGAACGCGACACCCACGGGTGCTGATTAGCCACCGAAACGCTCTGAGGCTAAACCCCTGGTTGTCCTTCATTCCAGCAGATATCCGCCACTTGTTTATGGGGTTTGATGTTGAACCCTTTCAAAAGGTTATGAAATCATATACGAAGAACCAGAAACAGAAAAAGAAACATCTCACAGCAGCAAAATGACTTTGTTCCCTAGAAATATATATATATATATATATACACGTGTATAGACGACTGAGCAACTCAAGGACAACCTATGGAAAGGGAGTTATTAGATATATCCGTCCCCTGCTTTGAGGTGATAACAGGTCGTCAGTGTGAGTCAGTTTCCTTCTTTACCTTGTGCATTTCTGGAACAAGCCACAATGCAACATGTCCATGAAAAGAAAAAAGAAAAAGAAAAAGAAAAACTACGGACATAAAGGAAGTGCCGAATCTATGGACCGGAGTGCTTGATTTTGTTTGGGTTTTTTTTTTCTTTTCATCTTTCTTTTACAGTTTGTCATAAACAAAAAGGGAAAAGACATTTATAGGAAAATGTGCTGCAAGTCCCTGGTGTTTTGACAGTGGGGAATGCGAAAGTTCATAGCAGGTGACCATGTTCTCAGTATTGCTGCTGCAGCAAGTAGCAAGCAAAGACGGAAAGACTGTATCAGTGTGAACTTTGAAAAAGAAAACGAAACACTTGGAGGAAAGTGGATGTCTCATTCTATGAGGATGTACAACTTGAACTTTAGTATTCCAATATTCTCAGCTCTACTACAAGAACTATGAAAAGAGAAAATCTTCAAAAAAAAAAAAAAAAAAAAGTTTGTGAAATGTCTAAATATTTGAAACTCATCCCACTGCTACGATTAAAAAAAAAAAAAAAAAAAAAAAAAAGATGTGTTTTCCCTACTGACAACCCCTGTTTGGAGAAAAAAAAATTATGATCAGTGATCTTGGGACGTAAATTTTATTTGTTGAACTGAGCTAAATCTGGTTTACAACACAAACATGACCTTGATAAATTTCCTCTGCATCACAATGTCTCTTTTCATTCAGAATATGTTTTAATCCATCATCCAACATGGCAGACCTTCAAGGTTCCACCAAATTTTGTTGTTTTTTTTTTTTCTTCAAAGCATCAACATGTATGCGTGAGTGTGTGCATGTGTGTGTGTGTGTGTGTGTGTGTGTGTGTGTGTGTGTATTTCTCAACTCTTTCATGATTTTGCTCTCATCTTTTAGTTGTACACCATCACCAGATAACCCACTCAAACCCTCCACCCCCTTCAGCACCCTCACCCCCACCCCGAGTGCCCCCTGTTCTTTCTAAA
This sequence comes from Ictalurus punctatus, assembly GCF_001660625.3. Lineage (NCBI taxonomy): Eukaryota > Metazoa > Chordata > Actinopteri > Siluriformes > Ictaluridae > Ictalurus > Ictalurus punctatus. Next base: position 11,208,822 of record NC_030444.2, read on the forward strand.
TGTTCTTGTAAAGTGTTCCAGTGAGATGACTCTAAATATGTGTATATTAACAGAAGGGAATAAAATTGGTTATATACTTCTTATTCTTCTGTGTCATGTCATTATTAAAACAATGGTCCTATTTGACAACGTGCATGAATATATTCTTAAAACTTTAAAACACTTTTAAAATGATTCCGATTCTTGACTATATGACTCGAACTTAGTATGTATCACACTGCACATAACTAAATAAAGCAAAAATCCTTAAAAAGAAGTCTTGCTGAGGGATGCGTAGGATGCAACACTCTTATATAGTACACTCGTGCCTCAGAGGCCTGTTTAGAAATTTGCATCTACAAAAATGCTGTAAACACTATGTTTGATTCACTTCCTGTAGCCTGAGTTGACAAGTTCTGACATAACTCAATATTCTGAGGTATTTTATTAATAAATCTCAACGTAAGTAATAACTGTAATAAACTGAAATCTAGTCAGATTTCAGAGCTAATTGATTACTTTTTCAAGAAATTTACTAAGCTTTTATGAGAATAACTCAAAATGATGGACATTGTAGAAAAGAGGACCGTGTCTTCATCTGAGTATATACATGCTACAAATAAAAAAATTAACCTACTTTCAAAAAAGACCAATAAAAAAAAAAATTGGTTTTCTTTCAAGCAATTTCTCAGGAATAAAAATGGATCGATTGAAACGTAGTAGTAGAGATACAAAGTAATTGCGAGGAAAATAAGTCTTTACTTTGAGAGAAGAAAAAAGAAAAAAAAATCTGAATTCCAACCTAATCAGTCAGGATATTAAGCAAATGAATGAACTCAAGCTTGATATTCATTTAAGAGCAAAATGCAGTCGTTTTCAGAAATAATAAACCTTGAAGAAATCAGTGTTGGGGACGCTACTTTGAAACGGTACAAGCTTCTCATACTTTGAAGTCGTTAAGCTACAGTCAAGCTACCCTTTTACATTACATTGGAGCTACTTAAAATGGGTAAGAGTTTTAATATGTCATGATTGTGAATCAGCTTATGAATAACTGTGTGTAATCGTGCATAAAGAAATTAAACACAATCTAAAGATAATTCAGATGTCTTGTTTTATTTGTAGACCATCCAAAGATAAAATTAATACTACTACTAATAATAATAATAATAATAATAATAATAATAATAATAATAATAATAAATCTAATAGTAAAAATAACAATATAATGTAATTCAATCCAGAAATATAGCCTACTCATTGGGCTACTTATCAGTTTCAAATGGCAACTGCTCTCACCTCTATATGAGTCCTTAAATTTGTACTTGAACTCTTGGACGTCGACAAAGATTACATATAAAAGGTGTATGATTTATTGTTCGAGTCCTTAAGGCACATGAAGTTCAACAAATAAAGCCACGGGTAATCGGTTTTCTCATTATCCGAGTCAGTCACCATCTCCCACTCCATCATGGATAATAAAGATGAATGTGTCGAACTTGAATAATCAATACTTCTGATAGGAAAATAATAATACATGCAACGATAAATTATTTTTTTTAACCACTGATTAATTCATTCATCAAGGAAATAATCATAGTTAATAAATAAGTTAAAATATGAACTTTTTCTCTTCCTGAAATAAGATGTTGAGTAATGCAATCAGACTGTTGTATTCAGGACGTAAAATAAATCCCTCGGCACGCACTGATCAACTTATTGAATTATTTTATTTACTCTTATGGTATGATCATTTGCCCACCCCATACATCACGTAACAAACTGTGGCTGTTCGCTTCACATGTCCATCAGATGGTCACTTCCTGTCCATGTGAGCTACTATGAGGCGCTTAATTCCTGTAAAGCAAGTGGATACATATGCAATATGCAATGAAGAGGACCGTTATAATTGGACAAAAGAAAAAAAAATAGCAATCGGTCCGTACTTTTTACGGTCACGCTACACTGTAAAACCGGATAAGTTCATTTAACTCCCAAAAAAATTTGAGGAAACTAATAACCTCAACATTTTTTAAGTTGATAAATCTTTAATAATCTTTAAGCCAAATACACTTAAATATATATATATTTAAAAAAATATATATCTCAAACTTTGTCATTTAAAATAAATTGTTATATTTAAGTGTATTTTGGCTTAAAGAAACTGAATTATCAACTTAGAAGATAGATTAACACCGTTTACAACAGTTAAATGCATGTTTTCTTAGATTCCAAGTTGGAATTATTATTTTATTTTTAATTTTTTTTAAATAAATAAATATATAAATAAATAAAGTTCATTTTTTTTAAGAGTTAGAAGAGTTTTGAGAATCAGCTGTTTAAATGTACAAGTTTCCACTGGCTCTACACCAGGCTTTTGAAAGTTGAAGGAACACGCTGCTGCTCTAGCACACCTGATTTGACTTAGCAATTAATTGACCCAGTTGTGTGTTTTAGCAGAGCAAACGTTCCCCAAGTGGAATTTGAAAACCATGCTGTACCCACTAAGGCTTTTTTCTTGTGCTCTCATCCAGTCAGAGTGTGAGATATCAGCAGAGTCCATGTGATGTTAAATCTGTGTGGTCCAACAAACTGCATGCACAGGGGAGATTGGAATGTTCATTGATGCGAGTCAACATCGTCTGTCTCTCTGTCTGTCTGTTTCTCTACTTAATTACACAAGGTTTTAATTGAATTTCAAAATCCCGGCCCTGCTATGTGAGCTCATGGTTATTAATGATCTTCTCATCATTTCTCTCAGGAGAGAGAAAAGCAATACCTAACTTCCTCTCCAATGAAAAGCTTGGAAGTCAGAATTTGGCTCTGTTTTTAATCCTGCTGTGTTAGTAAGATGACTCTGCAGGTAAGTGGGAAGGTTTGTTGATTTGAAGATAGCATTTGTGGAACTGGTAAAACTCAGCCGCATGATTGAATGAAGAACAAAATGCAGCGGAGATTATGTTACTGATGAAGTGAGAGCAAACATAATGCAATATGTGGAACAGTATTACAGCAGGCCTGCTAATCTTTCTGTCCCCTAAATCTCCTCCATCTGTTCCAGTGCAAGCCAGAGATCAAATTTCCCAAGCTATAATATCCCTCCATTTTATCATTTCACCTTTAACATACCCTCCACTGTCCTCAATTTAATCAGAGGTTCTAGTGTAAAATAGGTTTCATGGCTCTTCGCCAAGTCTGTATCAGAGTAGAATCCATACTTTTGGTTCATTTGCTGTTTGGCTTGGTTTCAGATTGCACAGTAAAACCAGCCAAAACTTCATTTAAAAAAAATAATAACTGAAGGATGTGTAGGGCTGTCCTCAAAACCTGTTTGTACATTGATCATGTAGAGATTCTGTCATTTGGCTCAGTTTAGCAGCTTGCTCTTAGAGGTTTATTAAGAAAATAAATCAAAATATTACAAAATAATTATCTTTATATATATAAAAAACATTTCCAGACTGCTTAAAAAAATTCATCTTGAACATGCTCCTGGGCAAAAAAAAAAAGGCAAAATATTAAGCCTTCTTTAACAGCAAATGTTAACAGCAAACGATTGGTCAGGACATTAGCAAGAATTAAACAGATGGATGAAGTAACTTAGTATGGGATCGCTTTTCCCTTTGATTTCTTTAGATGTTTAAGCCTTATGCGTAAAGCTGCGGACAGATTATTTATTTTGTTTTATTTGTCACTTTAAGTTTGTATACTCAGACAGGTTAGCTTGACTTTTACATCCCACATTTGAATTATCATGATTTTTACCTTTGTGTACAAGAAGACTATATAAGTGAATGTCCCTGTTTCTATATTTTCCCCAAATGGTTCAGTAAAATTGGACGAGCAAATGGTGGCACCGGAGGTCTCGGGAGTGCATTTGTTTAATTCTTGCTAATTTTCAATTCAATTTTATTTGTATAGCGCTTTTTACAATAGACATTGTCTCAAAGCAGCTTTACAGAAATATCAACATGGTATACAGATATTAAAGGTGTGAATTTATCCCAACTGAGCAAGCCACTGAGTGGCGACCGTGGCAAGGAAAAACTCCCTGAGATGTTTTAAGAGGAAGAAACCTTGAGAGGAACCCGACTCAGAAGGGAACCCATCCTCATCTGGGTAACAACAGATAGTGTGAAAAAGTTCATTATGGATTTATATGAAGTCTGTATGGCGTTAAGAGCAGCCGTAGTCCCAGCAGTCTGGAATTAGAGAAGATTTGAGCTCCATCCAGAGGCAGAAAGGATCTGGATCTCTAGTATCTCCATAAATTCGTGTGGGGCTCGGCGAAAGGAGAGAGGGAGGAAAAAGGATAATTATGACTGCGAAGTAGTAGAACAAAATCTAGTCAGGGTAGGCTTGAGTAAACAAATACGTTTTAAGCCTAGACTTAAACACTGAGACTGTGTCTGAGTCCCGAACACTAATTTTCTGACCAATGATTTGTTGTTAAGACTATTTTGCCATTTTGGGCTTGGCCCATTTTTCTTTCTTTCTTTCTTTTTTTTTTTTTTTTTTTGCCGTGAAGTGTAAACCCCATTAAATAAAAAAATAAGTAAATAAAAGGCAAATAAAAACTTGTAGCCATAGTTTGTCTTTAAGATCCTATTTACCATCCCATTTAAAAGATCAAAAAGAAACTAAATACATTTAAGACTACTGTGTATGTATGTGTGTTTATATACACACACAAGTCCATAAGACTAAGGGGTGTGGCTTTTTTGTTTGTTTGTTTGTTTGTTTGTTTGTTTGTTTGTTTTATAATGTATAATTACTCAAATTGGATCCAAAATGTCACTATATTATACATTTTTTATATGGCTTAATGTATTGTTTATAGCACATTATACATGCATTTCAAATATATTTTAATTAGTTTTACCACATTATTTTATTTTTTACAGAACTGAAAGTCCTCATATGGATTGGAATGATTGTCAAGCTGACCTCCAATTTTAGAAATTCTCTTCTAACATCTTTTTGCTCGCAAACCTTTTTATCTTAATCATTCTCTCACTTTTTTTTTTATTCTCCTCCAACTCCATGCAGTCATCATGTGACAAGACTGATCTCGGATCAGCGTTTTTAATTTGTATCAAAGCCTCCTGCGGTTTAGAAGCTGCCAGTGTTCTTGTGGCAGTCGCTGCAGGATGTGTCTCGCTTGATGGATGTAAGAACACATCCTAGTGGGCATGACAGGTCTTATTTACAAGTCAAATATAAAGCCTTACTGTCTCACTCAGACCGACAGGGGTGAAATCAAATTCTGCAGTGTGTGGTATAGAAACTAAAAGAAAGCCTCGTCAGAGAGTGTATAAGTAGGAATAGTCTCAGTGGAGACTATGATGGAGAGACTGGAATATTCTAAGTGGAGACTATGATGGAGAAGTGATGGGTGGAGATGTGACGTCTTATGGGATAGAGTGAGGCAGTTCAAAGATAAAAACAAAGTGTGAAGAACAACACAGAACCACCATCCCAGATGTATTCCTGCACACACACGCACATACACACTTGCATCAGTGCGCTCGCTCATTCCCCCTTTTTTTTTTCCCAGTGTGGTTGCCATGGAAACAAGGTCCTGTCCCCTGCAAGCGTGTGCTTGGGTCGAAAGAGTTCTCTAGTGAGCACTGGTTGGAAAAGCTGGTTACAGATTGAGAGAGACGATGACAGAAAGACAAGAGGCATTGCTCCTGCAGCTGCTGCAGTACCTCCCTTTTTCTATGAACTAAGCAAAAAATTAACAGCAAAAACAGACTCATCCGTCAACACCCATTTATACCACCGCTGTCCCTAAAGCTGAGTGATATGACATAGTACAGGGATTCAGCTCAGCAGGGTTATAATGAGACCTCCAGGGTGTTTGGCTTAATGTGAACCGTGTATACGTATGTCCCACATCTACAGCACAGCAGTCAGACGTTTCGGCTACTGTAGCGTCTCTGCACATGAAGACGAATGCGCCGCCTGAACAGCGAGGTATAAACCAGGGATGGGGATGTTTAACAGAAATTACTTTAGAGCACATTATCCATCAATGTTTTAAGTCTTTTAGGGCTATAGTGTGTAAAAGTTCGCACCCCTTTTGGTTTTTGAATGAAAATGGTCTCTTTTACAGTTTACATAAAACAAGCATAGAATTCCAGTATCTTAACAATTAAACTGAAATTGTTTTTGAATAGTTTTGACATGTCTATGGACACTTGTCCATCTATCATACAAGTAACTATTGCAAATGAGAGTATCTGAAAGGATTGGCACCCTGTCCAGGGTGTACCCCGCCTTGTGCCCGATGCTCCCTGGGATAGGCTCCAGGTTCCCCGTGATCCAAAAGGTGTTTCAATGATTTGAAAGACATTCGTGAATTATAAAGGCAATGGGTGGTCTTGGCCTAATTTGGTCTTTGCCAGTTCCCAGCCATCAGCCGGGTCTCTCTGATCATAGCACATTCATTCATGGCCAGGAGTCCAAGAGGGTGAAATTGGATGTGCTTTCTGCGTGGGGTTGATGGGATATGACTGCTACTAACTGGGGAGTGCAAAGGCTCGCAAATACCCATGATTGGTCAGTGTTGCTGAGAATGATTGGGGAGAGAGAGTATGCCATCCCATCCATCCCACTCAGAACGCACAGCCAATTTTGCCCTCTTGGACTCCTGGCCATGGATGGCTGCGGTATCACAATATTATATTTTTCTGGAACATCTATGTATCCAAACACACTTAATGTCTTTTTGGTGTAAATCGTTCTTATATAATTCTTATCTTATCCTTCTTTATTTTATTGTACAGATATTCAACGTTTTATACTTAACTATAGTCCCTATAGCTTTATAGAGATTATGTAACTACAGATAATATCTTCCGATATTTTAAGGGTTTTTTTTTTTTTTTTTTTTTTTTTTTTCTTCCTAAAGGGATCTCTTTAAAGGTTCCCCAGAGGGACAAGCTGAAGAACGATTTAGTTTATATTTCTCTATCATAATTATTTTGAAATTCATGGTGTATGCTGCTAAGCTTACCGAAGAAGTAATTAAGAAGTAAAGATTTGACATAAAACTTAAACTTGCCATATGTGTGTGTGTGTGTGTATAGTAATTTAGTATTACTTAAAACATGGTCATTGTTAATGAAGAAAAAATACTGTATGTATGTAGATGGATAGATATAGATAAAATAATATATTTAGACCACTGTTGTATTTGTCATGTGGCAGGTGTACTACTGAATTCTTTGACTATTCTGTTTAAATAGCTGTTAAGTATGGTATGCACAAATAATCCAAAACCACTCAAGTTTAACATTTAGAACCCTGACCTACTGTTAAGCACTTTTTTTTTTCCCCCTTTCTACTATTATAACTAGGCTTTTGACATTGGTGCATGTAATCATGCTTTTCCTCCCCTCAGGACATCATAGGCTAGGCTAGGTTAGATTAGTGCATTTAGTATGTATATAAGTTCAGTGAATATGTATAGATCCGTTTCAAAATATTATTCCCTCTATCGTTAAGACTGGATCTCTTGCTGATACTATTATCGCACTATGACGGCGCAAATCCTACTGTTTCTAATGATACGCGGCTTATTTCTGAGCTATAAATGATTACTGAGTTATGAAACTGAGCAGATTAGGAGCAAAAGATCGGGTTGTAGGGGTTAATAGGAACTGTTTGTCAGCTTTTGTGAAATAATGAAATGAGATTTTATTCAGTGATTGCCATGGGTGAATTTTGTAATGCTTTGCTTGGGAGATGCTGATCAATGGGTCTGGGTCTAAAATGGGCTGTTTTTGTTTTGTTGGTTCATTGGGGGAGGGGGAGAAATATAGGAGTTTCCAGAGCAATAGTTTCTGTTTTTAATGTGACAGTAATTGTGTTAAGGTTACTTTGCCCTTCCGTCGTCGGCTAAAACTTATTGGATATAGTCACAGTCCTGTTTTATTAATTATCTTTTGATTAAGGTCAGGCCACCAGAGGTAATACTGGTGATTCAGTTTCACCTGTTTACCTCCTTGTCAGACGAAATATCCACTCAGCAGCTTGTAAACATAGTTACAGATGACTGGCAAAGCTGGGGATATGCTCCTCTTGTTCCTTTTCAGCTCCGTCAGAGTGCTTTCTTCTATATTATGAGTGTGTTTTTTGTTTTTGTTTTTTTTGGTGTAGACTGTTCCATAGCATTCATTAGATTTCCATGAGGCTTTCCCTAATTAGCATTGCAGCCCTGCATTTATTTATATGCTTCATTCATTCATTCTCTCTTGAGGGCCCTGGATTTGTTGTACTTGGATGAGTGTCCCCAATGAAGAGCAGGCCATCCAGAACATATCCACCATCTTCACCCACATAATGGCACTAGGTCTCTCTGTGAACTTCCCTAACAGTAAAGCAGACCTCACAGTTCATTGGCTTGAGGCTTGATTCAATGAAATTGTAGCGATGGCCAGCATGATCTATTTGGTGGATATTTCTACTATAAAATAACTCCCTGAAAACAAAATTTTGATTCATGTTTGACTTTTGAATGTACACTATATGGCCAAAGTTTTGTTAGACATCTGACCATCATAGCCACATGTGCTTGTGAGGGGCCATAAAGTCCACCACCGAAAGGGTTATTTAATTCATATTTAATGATCCATTGCATCTGCTTAATAAATAAATAAATAAAAATGTCTAATGTATAGTCATAGATTTTCATTCTCGGATATGTAAAGGAAATAATAAAACTATTCGGATGTAGTACTTGACCTTGGGATTTAACTCAACTTTATCTTTCAACAAAAGTTATTCCCTCATCCCTTATGTTTATTATTTGTATTCATAGTGTGCGGTATGTTATCTTTAGTGAACCGAGAGAGAAAATTCACTTTTAAAACAAACTATACTTAAGATCCTATATGCACTACATTACAGAGCGACATATTGTCCTTCGCGATGCACTTCTGTGGAAAACCCTACACTGTTTTTTGTTTTGTTTTGTTTTTTTAGATTCATGGGGCAACTTGTAATTCCAGTAATGTGCAGAAATCCAATTTTATTTTTCTCGGCAGTTTAGTTCAAGCCCAGCGGGGTATCCAACGTATAGCGTGTACAATACAGTGAGGTTATAAAGCCACAATACAGAGCAGCATGTTTCATCATCGTTCAGTTAAATGGATGTAAAGTGAAGTAAAAGTGAAGGGTGATGAGAGAGCGAGACGGGAAAATTACCTCATCATAACATCACTGTGTACTGTGGACAGTTAGTGAGTCATTTCATTACTTGGCTGTAAGGTGGATGAATGCACTCTGCTGATCTCATTTGGATAAGCTGAGCTAGCGAGTAGAATATAGCCATCTATCATTATCCATGCCAATAGAATACGAGTAGAGCTTTAGGACCACCGTTTATTAGACCATGTAGCTGTAACTCGAGTGTATTCAATAGCAACACAGCAGAATGTGAATCACAATAAAGGATAAACATTTGAAATGCACAGGCACTTTGAGAAGAATAGACTGCGTTATTGGATCCCACATGGAGAATATGAATTATCTTTAAGCCAGCTATATTAAAATACAAAGTTTTTCAGAAGGTTGCTGGGTAAACAAATTAAACTTGTATTGCTTTTTGTTTTGTTTTCTTTTTTGTTTTGTTTTTTTTGCCTATATCTCAGTCAGAATGTGTTGACACAGAGCTGGTTGGTTTCTGTTTTCATACCAATGATGATGAAACAGTGTTCAATGTATGCATGGATATAAGAAGAAAAAAACTGAACAAAAAACAATAAGGTTTGTTGGGGATATGGAGTTTAGGTAAACTGGACCCCTAACTAAAATTAAAATATGTGGACCTTAAGGACTAATTTGGGATTTATTTGTACTTTAGGACACTAAAATGCATGCTGCCTAAAATTTCCCTAAAGTTTATGGTGGATTATAGGTAATAAGATGGAAAAACGAACAATAATTGTAGCAATAAAATTTGAAGTAACAGTATATAATTTAATGTACTCTATAAAATTTTATTTTATTTTTTTAAGAGTATGTACGTTAAATTTCATTGTAGTACTACTGACATATTATTCAGCCAATAATAAATCATTTAAATACAAAGACATATCAGTATCCCCCCCCACCTTCAGTGTGCCCTTAATTTAGTTTCTACCTGCAAAGTTATGTACAATTGTAGATTATTTACATGTAATCATCCCTAAATAATTCAGAATAAGATGTTAGATTTTACATTTAGATTTACTTAACCTGGAATATATTAGAGTACCTGGAATATACAGAGTGACAAATTACATGTCTCATTAGCGTGACTATTCTTATTTTGGCCTTATTGGATCCTATCATTCAGATCGATGTGCTTACAATAATACAAAAACCTTACCCGGTAATTGGAGTTAAATACATTTGACCTGGTTCAGAACCGTATAAAAGAAATGTTACCTAACATGTACCTGTAAAGTAATCCTTTTTTTTCCTGTGTGTAGGAAAGAGTGACCTCCTATGAGTGAGTATGTGTGGAGTACTACGAGTTTGCTTGTGCTCATTTTATGCTTATACTTGATCACTCATAACTTTGATTTAATACAATTATTCTCTGAAGGAAATGTGCTCCAGTGCAAGTCTATCATAAAGAGACCTTCTAAAGTGACTTGTTCTGTTTTCACACCGCTCCACTGGTCAGTAAACCTGTCTGAGTTGTAAATTAGATTTTATACCTCCGATAATGTGACTTGACAATGTAGAACCATACAAAATATTTCTGCTCTGCTTCATTATGTTTTGGACCACCGAGACCCCGGGATGTTGCTAGAACTTTTCCAGCAGGGTGGCCAGGGTGAACCTAGTGATTTTATTGGCATGGTGATGTTGGGTAAAATAACTCGTGTTCAAAAAAGACTTAATTACGTTTGAGAAATAATGACAGCATTCAACAATAACCTTCTTTGAATCAAAAATATGACCAATTTTATTAGGAATACAAAGTCGATCCTGTTTAGATTGCTGTGACATGGCGTAATAAAAGCGAAGAAACAATTACACCACTTTCCAAGAACTAAATACAGTGTGGTATTAGAAGTTATTCAATTCAATTTTATTTGTATAGCGCTTTTTACAATAGACATTCTCAAAGCAGCTTTACAGAAATATCAACATGGTATACAGATATTAAAGGTGCGAATTTATCCCAACTGAGCAAGCCACTGAGTGGCGACGGTGGCAAGGAAAAACTCCCTAAGATGTTTTAAGAGGAAGAAACCTTGAGAGGAACCCGACTCAGAAGGGAACCCATCCTCATCTGGGTAACAATTGGGTAATTATTGTCCTCTTCCTACAGTTTCTTGCAAAAATATTTACAAATTCATCCAGATTTAGCGATTTTGCGTGACTGCACTCAATGCTGCTCAAAATCTCCTGATCACTTAGCCTGTCATTTGCCATTGTAGATCTAGGACAGGTCTTTATAAGCGTGAGATAGGAGAACCTCAGGGTATATCAAGCTTTAATGACAGGAATTGCCACTGCAATTTTGAATAACCTGAAGAATTTCTACGAAAAATCCTTACACTATATGATTCATTGAATACAGTAAGCTCCAATGTGCTGGCACCTGAGGCATCCTCTGAGGCATGCTTTGTGTACTGCTTTCTGCATGCCACTTTTAACCTTCCCATCCAAAACTGCTTTAATTTGGTACAGCTCATGTTCAAGGTCTTCAAGATCAGACCCATACAAATTTGGATACCCCTCATGTCACTGTTCTGTATTGAGAATCGATTCTTTCATTTATTAAGCTTGATCAGAAACTGTCTTGGGCATCCTTAGATGCCTGGCCACCTACTCTGGAACACAGAATTGTCTTCTGGGAGTATCCTGTTTTCAGTATGGCACTGTTCTGCCAGTTTCTAAACCTGATTTCCAGGATTCATCACTCATGTGGTTTTGGAAAGTCTGAATGAAGGCTTTAACTGGACTCTATAGCTTGTGAGAGATGAAGAGATGGAGACCGAAGCTCATCAGATGAGAATTTTGCATCATCCAGACATTTTCTGAAGGTAGTCAAATAAACTGGAACAGACCCCACTCATGTACTGTCCTCTACCCATAGTGTTCCTGATCTATTTCCTGTAGTGCACACAGAATTGCTGGTAATTTGTCCATTAACTTACTATAAGCCAAGTACCTGCAGGCCCAGCAAGTATCATTCACTCTCTGAAGCACTCATCGAGCACCTGGATACATTTCTCTTTGAAAACACAGCCATATTCGGTGCACTTTGAGAACCGTTCTACTTCTGGAATGGATCTAACAAGTACTAGGTTTAGGTAGTGACTTTTACATTGGACCTTAATGTGCATTTGAGCACCTGAGTGCTTCCCACTCATGACGGAAGCTCCATCATAAACTCGGCTCAATCCTACCAGATTGCTCTTGTATTCCAGGCCATATCTTTCCAGACCAGCTCTGATCTATTGTATTATGCTTTCACATCTAAACCATCTGCGTCGTCAAAGTGCACAAAACTTTAACGCACAGCCCCAATGTAACAGTATCTGAGCACCAATGATATTTGTTCTTTCTTTTCATCCTTGCTTTCACGGGTTCAAATTGAAAGGTTCATCAAACTCTCTTACGATTGAGAAGCACACCACCTCTGCTAAGCATGAAGAGTATTTCATTTTGAATATGAAGACTTGTTTATCTGGCATTTTTCCCCTTTTTTTTTCTTTATCATATTTAGCAGTTAATTATATTAATCCAAAAATTTCCTTTTTTTTTTTTTTGTCTGAAGTCTTTCACTGTGTCCTCTTTGGGGCAAAGTTTTGTGTTCTAGTACAACACAATCTCAGCTAAAGTTCTGTTTTTACCTATTTATTGTGTAAGTTTTGTGGCTTTTTTCCAAAAGCTTTTTTCAAGCTCATTTCAAGCTTTCCGTGTCGGCATTGCTGCCTTTTATAACATCCTGATCTATTGTGTATGGCAAATCCTCCATCTTAGAAAGTAGCATTTTTCTAAATCCTTCTAGGTCCTGACATTGATGTAAACACCGATTCTGTGTTGTTGGTTTATCTAAAATGTCTACAGGCATAACAGAAGGTGGAGTCTTTACTTTTTGAATGCTCTAGCCATGGGTAAATTGAAGTACCATTCATTTCATTTATGAAGATTCTTCTGTCTCCCTGAAGTGTTTTTTGAGAACAGCTCCAGATGTGGCGGCACAAGCGCTTCATCTCTGGACCGAAATGTCTGTAAAAGAAAATAAGAAAAGGTCATGCACTGTGATTATAGTCTGTAGTTGTGCAAATCACACAGAATGTCATCTGTTTTCATTTAAATCTTGCTTTTCCAACAATCTAGTCTGCTTTAAATGTGGGCTTTATTTAAACTGACTTTCTATCACCCTAATTCTACAACTAAAATATTATATGTAAATGAGATGTTCCTATTAACTTGACAAACTAAATGTTATGTAGCCTGCATGACGTACGTGTTGGACCACAACTGACTGCATAAGTGAGTTGGCACTTTACTAGTTCATGGCTGTGCTGTCGCTATGGCTCCCTCTTGTTCCTTTGTTTCTGCAAAAACTCTGCCCATTTCTTCAAAAGACATTAATTACACTTAACTACAAATAATTTACATAAATGTCGTTCTTATCGATGCACTGCATTTAACAGGTTCCCTGACGGGTAAATCTGATGTATAATAACATTTAAAATAAATAAATAAAATTCTACTTAACCAAAAACCTAATTGATTTAATGTGGCTTGAAGCACCAAATATTTCAGTGATTTTTTACTGTTAGTTGGGTAATGTTGGCCAGTTAGCTAGCGCTATATGCTAATATTGAGTAATTGAATGTTGGGTAGTTATGAGTGGCTAGCTATTGTAGCGGCTTCCACTGGCAAAATGAATAGCTATTAGAGTGTGTGTTTTTTGTTTGTTTGTTTTTCCGGACCAGTTTTTACTCACTTACCTGGTCAAAAAATCTGCAGTATTTTCACTCATATCTTTACGAATTGGAATCGTTCCCTCCCTCCATCACCTGAACGAACGCGCTTCATAGCAATGGGCGTTCCTTCCACAACAATTGAGTCATCAGATTCTGTTAAGTTAGTGGTAACTTTTCTGATCGTAGGTTTTTAATTCATTACATAGTGCAGCAATACAAATGTATTCAGCTTGTACTGCATTACTGATGAGCTAGGAGACCGTCTCACTTGGCAAAAATGGTGTGGTCGACAGAGTGGCTATGCTTCGCACTAGGGTGGCACTGGCCACCCCATTGGCTCCACCCCTTTCAGGATGGTTTTCTTCAGAATTAGTGGAGGCTGTGTATCAAAGCTTTCACGAGGGTTCGTTATACATCAATATGTCACACCATACTTCTTGAGACGGAGAGAAAATTAATACGGTGTTAATACTGCTTCATGTTGGGAACAGGAATTACTTATGGTGTTGATGATGTCCTTTAGGCTATTAAGGACGAGCATCACTGTAGCACCTATGAGACATTGATCTCAAGCACAGGCTCTCTGTATCTGTTGTTGCAGCCATTGTACACGCCCTTTTATCAAATTGCTGCTTCACTGTGCTTTTAAATGTGAAGAAAAGGTCAATGTTGAAATCAGCCCAGCACTACGAAAAGGATTAGGCAGTTGTACAGAATATTGGGAGGAGTACTTGGCTATAATTTTGCCAAGGCAGCCTTAACACCAGTCTGCTACTTGTTCAGTGCTGCAGCTGTGCTGTACTGCTTTACACTTCATAAAGTGATGAATAGCCAGCAATATTTCCATAACCTCCGAGACATGCTTTGTGTACTGCTAACTGCATTATGCAAGGAAAGTGCTCGTCAGATGGCTTTCGGGTAAGACGTTAAACCGAGGTCCTGCCTCTCTGTCGTCATTAAAAATCCCAGGACACTTCTGGTAAAGAGTAGAGGTATAACCCTGGTATCCTGTTGAAATTCCTTCATTAGCCCTTATCTATCATGGCCCCCTAATCTCCATTTCTGAATCGCCTACATCGTTCTCTCCTCTCGGCTTTCTGCGGTGTGACTGCTGTCGCATCCTCCAAGTAGATGAGAATGAGAAAATCCAGAAATCCAGCTATAGATTTAGATGGATGCCATCTGTTCAAGAACGGTCATGCGTGATGGAAATAGTAATAAGTCAAATATTCCAACCCTTCCAGGATTTCACGATTTTGCGATCACAGAAGTTAAGGCAAAATCAAGCGAACGCCACAATATTCGAAGGAGCTTGCCATTTTTAAAAATTAACACAGATGTTGCACAGATTTGGGCCAAGATCAGTCATGCGATATTATCAAAGCGCACGTTCAGCCAAAGCCCTTTTCGATTCACGCGCCTTGAACATGAGTACAGCTAAAAGGATTTATTTACCAACAAACATTACTGTGAAAGAAATTGTGCAATTGTGTGAAAGAAATTTCCAGTAGTTTTCGGGGGGAAAAAAACAAGCTCAAAAAACTGCCAGTTCAGAAGAGGCTACTGTTATGTGGGAACCCTTAAAGGTTCCAAGTATTTGAGTAGTAAATGACATCCTGCAAAATTCTTTCACAGCATTTCCAAACTTTTTCCTAAAACATTCCTATTTGTTTTTCACTTGAAGTTTGTTGGTTGCTATATCACATGATATTAAGATCTGATGATTTTTCTTTTTTCTTTTTTAATCGTCCTAATTTTAACCGAAGTATGTAGACTTTTTATGTCTACTGTATGGAAACCAGAGGAACCCCCAGAGACACTGGGAGAACATTTGAAAACGCCGAGCTGAGGATTCAGAATTTGGTTCGTTAAACAAAAAATGGAAGGGAAAAAAAAACAGTTCAATCCATTTAGTTGAAAAATCTACAAATTAAATTAAAGGTTATACCCACATTTCTGATAACGCTATATAGCTGTGATCTAGTACACTTGTATCTTGCTTTTGAATAAAGCGTGAAAGGTCACATCGCTAGATTTGCACACTGTTTTGTGAAACACTCTGCAAGTTGAAATGCCACGTCCCTCCGGATCTGAAATGCATCTGGAATTGCCTTTTGTCTTGGGGTTTTCACTTCATCGGAGGGAATTCATGTAGGCAAAGCAGCCTAGCCAGCTCAAATGCATTACCTTTTGGCATCACGGTCATGCTAAATGATCTGTATCTAGCTAGCAATGTGGAGATCAGAAAACCAACGATCTTGGTGAAGGCCACTTTTTTGTTATATTATTAGCGTCAAATACTACAGAGATTTGGGAAAATCATCGTCTTAATTAATCGAGAAGTGTTTTATTTAATGGATTTCTTGCCCCCCTTTTTCACATGATGTCACACATGGAGAAATTTCACAGTTTTGCGGCGTTTTTATTAAAAAAAAAAAAATTCAAACTTCACGCCAAAAATGAAACACTTCAAACAGCAAACTTGTGAGATCTCATAAGATGCAAATGAGGGCAAAATTAGCGCATTCTCTCACACGTTCTCCATCTCCTTATTAACAATTATGCGATTAACCTCATGGGACTTAAACAAGCAAGTACACTTTGCTTTGTGCTCGGAGGCAACTTTCCTCTCGCTGAAGTTTTAATTTGTTACTTGCGGTTTGTTCAGTTTTCACTAATTGAGTCATTGTTTTATTTGGCACTTAGACAGTCAGTTCATGTACCCCTCCTTTTGAAATTCAGGATTTCAGAGCAACGATTTGTATATTAAGATATTAATAATGAAATGGTTAACCTCTTAAAGGCACACCTCGGGTCAGTTGTGACCATGACCTCGTTCGACATTGGCAGTGTTTCTCAGCTTAGTCCTCACCTCCCTATTTTTTGAATCCATTTATTTGATACTGAAAGGGTGAAGTTGTCCAATAAAATAGTTGTTTTTTTTTCTTAGACAATTGATTAACGACATAAAAAGAATTGAGTTAATTAGAACAGAATTCAGCTTAATGTTTTAATATAGTCTAGTACCCGATAACATATAAATAGTATAGATCTAAATATATTCTGTAACTTTTTTTGCACAATCTGCATTAGATAAACAACAAAAATATCTAAATATAAACATTTTTTGCTTAACACTTAAATGCTTACGTGTTTCGCTGATCATTATTACATATTCAAGTTGTTAGCGACCCTGAGTTTATATCGAACGCGGATGGATCTCTAAACTGCCCCAATAGTATAAAACTGTCCTAATATTTTATTACCAATTACAAAATAATAAAATGCAGCACATTTTCTTTATATTTTGACATTCATTTGTCAGTAAACGTATAAAAACATATACACCATTAAAATTGCGCACTTATAATTCACGCACTAAAATAGTGAAAGTATTGTAGCGTTTTCATCCGATCGTTTCAGTCACCGTAACAAAATTTAAGATCATTACAATATTTAAAACGTTCTTAAAGTAATTCTAAAGAATTGTTAGTAATTCTATCACGTATAACTTTCATGGCTAAAAACAGTGACTGTCCCGGATTCTTCTCCATGCAATTTTTTTCCAGGTCAGCTTTGCCCTCCATAAAGTTTTGTTTTATGGAAGCTTAACTGTCAATGTATGACATGATCAGAAAAAGTCAGATTTATCATTAAAACTTGCCTCGGGTATCGTCACTATTTTGTAGGACGACCGGACCGGTAAAATATAAAACTTTTCTGACTAGGCTAGTTTGGTGTCGTTAGCCAAGTGGAGGCACAGCTAAGCTATCACTGTATGGGTTTAGCTGCTACAGTACATTATCTTTCCTTATGCTATGCTCATATCACGTTCACGTAAACTGGAAGTCCATAAACACTTGTATGCCTTGTTTTCCTGCTCAGCATCAGAGGATGTTGCTCTTTCAGTTTCAACCCCTTTACTGGTATTAAAAAAAAACCACACAAAAAAATCAGCTCATGTCCATTTTTTTTTTCTCCTCACACTGAGCTAGCGTCTGGCAGAATTGAGAGCGGTCAGCCATGAGTATTTCCATGTATTTTCCTGTAAACCCTGTCTGACTTGTCTCGCCTCTGTTCACTAAAGATATAAAATTACAACCCCGCCGTTGTGTTTTACTGAAGTTCAGTTACGTAATGACAAACCACTCCAGCTGGATAATTATTCGGGGCTAAAGAGAAAATCTTCATGGCTGCAACCCCCAATGCCCAGGCCAGGTTACGCCCTTGCCTAAAAACAGTATTATGAAGTAATATTATGGGCAAATCTAGCACCTTCTGTGCTTCCCCAGGTAAATTCAGCATCTGGCTCATATTCAGGATCTGGATCATTCGAGGCTTTTATCGTGTTTATAATCCTCAAACTCGATAGTTTGTTCGCTGACAGCTTCATCAGATCCGCCATCAAACGACACTAGTATTTGATTAGAAACTTGTTCTGCAGTAAATCGCTGAGCCATGTCAAGTTTTATAACGTGTTTTTTTTTTATCTCTGGGGTAATTATGATTGACGCATTACATCATCATTGTTTACCAAACATTCCCACCTTGAGGAATAAACCTGAATTGCACTTATTGAGCTGTGAGAGATTCAATATTGTTGCGCAGAAAAATATACTTGCACTATTGCATACCTCAGGTGAGTAGTGACCCTATAAACTTTTTGCAATTAATTAATTATAAAACGGATGTTATTCGCCAATTTTATATATATATATATATATATATATATATATATATATATATATATATATATATATATATATATATATATATATATATATTTCATTTATTTATTTTTCTTTTTATATTGTTGATAGATTAAGAAATACTAAGAAGGTGGAGGTCTAATGTGAAAATATTAACGAGGGGGAGGGTACTGAATGATGTCCCGAGGTACGTGTTTAAGGGTTAATTACTTAGTCAATATTTTCAGTTCTACTTTGTGGAAGAAGTCGTCCCATAACCTGTATTACAACGTACAATTTATGAAAATCTAACATTTTTTTTGTTCCTTTGTTTTGTTCTTGTCAATCGGAAGTCTTTTACTTTATTACTAAAGTGTGTAGAAGAATTTATTTCGGTTATCGGAGTGCTGGTTTGCTGAACCCTATATATGGGCAAAAGTATATGGACACCTGACCATCACAAACCTGAATGTCTTTGTGTGTTGTAGCGTTAAGGTTTCCCTTCACTGGAACTAAGAGGCCCAAACCTGTCCCAGCATGACGATGTCCCTGTGCACAAAGTGATGTCCATGAAGACCAAAGTTGGGTTGGAAGAACTCGAGTGTCCTACACCGAGCTCTGACTGAACACCTTTAGGATGAATTGGAACGCTGAGTGTGCCTCGGATGTTTAGGCGGTAATAATGCAGTGAATATTTCTCAGTCCTGTCATGGTGTCCATGGAAACCAAGAGGTCCGACATCAGTGCCCAGATCTCACTAATGCTCCTGTGGCTGAACGATCACAAATCCCCAGAGCTATGCTCCATAATCTATTGGAAAGCCTTCCCAGAAGAGTGGAGGCTATTATAACGGTAAGGGGGAATAAATCTGGAATGGAATGGAGCAAGCACATGTGTGATGGCCATCAGGTGTTGACAAACCTTGTTTTCACCATTTTTAATGTTCTCCCTAAAGACTTTTCAAATGACTTGAAAGAAAGGTCAGTATTTTTGGCTTTAAAGCATTTAGATAGCAATTCTCCTTCCTATATATTCATAACTTTATTGCTCACAGCAAAGATGGCCTCAAAAGGCACATTTGACTAAATACAGTGCTCTCCACTAATATTGGCACCCTTGGAAAATATGAGCAAAGAAGGCTGTGAAAAATTCTCTTTTGTTTAACCTTTTGATCTTTTTGTTAAATTCACAAATACTCTGCGCTCACGGATCTTAAACAACTGCAAAACAGAATACAAGTTGATCAAAAAATATCTTTGTTAAATACAGGTGTAATATTTTAGTCAATACTTTGTGCTATCTCCCTTTGCCAAGATAACAGCTCTGAGTCTTCTCCTATAACGCCTGATGAGGTTGGAGAATACATGGCGAGGGATCTGAAACTGTTCCTCCATACAGACTCTCTCCAGATCCTGTATGGATTTTCTAAACATGCGACGTCCACCCTGGTGGACTCTCCTCTTCAGTTCACCACACAGGTTTTCTATGGGGTTCAGGTCAGGGGACTGGGATGGCCATGGCAGGAGCTTGATTTTGTGGTCAGTAAACCATTTCTGTGTTGATTTTGATGATGTTTTGGATCATTGTCCTGCTGGAAGATCCAACCATGGCCCATTTTAATCTTTCTGGCAGAGGCAGCCAGGTTTTCATTTAATATCTGTTGATATTTGATGGTCCATGATGCCATGTATCCTAATAAAATGTCCAGGTCCTCTGGCAGAAAAACAGCCCCAAAACATTAAAGAGCCACCTCCATATTTAACCGTGGGCATGAGGTACTTTTCCATACGGCTACCTCTCTGTGTGCACCAAAACCACCAATGGTGTTTAGAGCTTTTTGGTGAAATTTTGGGTTCATCTGACCGTAGAACGCGATCCCATTTGAAGTTCCAGTAGTGTCTGGCAAACCTAAGACGCTTGAGTTTGTTTTTGGATGAGAGTAGAGGCTTTTTTCTTGAAACCCTTCCATACAACTTGCGGTGATGTAGGTGACTTCAGATTGTAGTTTTGGAGACTTTCTGACCCCAAGGCGCAAATAACTTCTGCAGTTCTCCAGCTGTGATCCTTGGAGATTTTTTGCTCACTCGAACCGTCCTCTTCAGTGTGTTAGACGATATAGACACACGTCCAATTCCAGGTTAATTCATAACATTTCCAGTTGACTGGAACTTCATAATTATTGCCCTGATGGTGGAAACGGGCATTTTCAATGCTTGCGCTATTTTCTTATAGACGCTTCCCATTTTGTGAAGCTCAACAACCTTTTGCCGCACATCACAGCTCTATTCCTTGCTCTTACCCATTGTTATGAATGACTAAGGGAATCTGGCCTGTGTTACCTCATCTTTATACCCCTGTGAAACAGGAAGTCATTGTTGAACAATTTCCTGTTCCTAGTCACCCAGGTGTACTAAAGTTTTTAAATATTAACTGGGAATGAACTTTAAATATATTTTTCTCATATGAGTTCATAAGGGTGCCAATAATTGTCACACACATTTAACAATTTTTTATTTTTTTTAACCTGTTTTGCAATGGTTTAATATCCACGAGAGCGGAGTATTTTTGTGAAATCTTTAAACAAAATATCAAAAGGTTAAACAGACAATTTTTACAGCCTCCTTTACTCATATTTACCAAGGGTGCCAATATTAGTGGAGGGCATTGTAGCTAAAGCACGTTAGAGAGAATACAAACTTTTGAGCTTGCTAATAAATATAACTGCTGAGTCAATTTTTATTTATTTATTTATTTTATTTTTTTTTAAATAGCAAAAGCCATTAAGTTTGTAGATTGTAAAATGTTTTTTTTTGTCCCCCCCCCCCAATCACCCAAAAGCCAAAGGGAGTGCAAACTTTTGCCCCCCGACTGTGTTCTTGAAATTACTTCAGACTGTAAAACAAGACGCAGGCAATTTATAGTACATTGCTGTTTGTCCTCCATTGTGAGATTTAATCAGAATTTTTATGGACGAGTTTACATCCTGATGTTTAGGCGGTAATAATGCAGTAAATATTTCTCAGTCCTGTCATGGTGTCCATGGAAACCAAGAGGTGGAGGCTGCTGACTCTTATTTTATATTCCAAGTGTAGTCTGATTGACCGGCGGTGATACCGCCTCCCTTTATACACTCTTCTAAAACAACTGTGAAGCACATTGGGCAACAAAGTTGTTTTAAAATGTGCTATATAAAGATATAAATAAAAGTTGAAGTTGAAAACCAGTTCTCGCCTCTTTCTCGGTCATGTCAGTCATGTCTGGTTTGATTAGGCAGCCCGAGCAAAGAGCATTTTCAAGAATGTCGTTTTAAGATTCAACAACCTTTCTGGTGATGAAATTACCACTGGAGCTTAGCAAGACGTGTCAAGAGTAAATCAAGGCTGTACAACATCCATGAAGGACTTTATCCTTAGCTGGTTTAAAGCAGAGACACGCTAAAATGTTGATGCAATCCTCCTGGAGTGGATATGGACTAATGCAAAATGTAGGCTGCTGCAGAATCCAGGAGAGAAGGGGAGGGGGGAGCCCAGGCTGGACATTCGAGGAGATGGTGCCACCTAGTGGTAACTAAAATAGTTGGATAAAATGATTTATACAGTAGAAGTGGCTTCCAAAAAGCAACGGCAAGAACAACTAACGCGCACCAGTCCGTGAACTTGCCTTTTGAAAAGAATATTCGAGGACTGCTGACAAGAAAATACTATTCGGTAGCAAGAATCAATTTTTACCACAAAAGCCCTAGAAAATGAGGGTGGAGCTATCACCTAGACAAAGTTGGTGCAAACCGCTACCCCAAGTAAATGTATGCCTTTCATGTTCCACACCCTTTCCCCATCACTAATTGTAGTGGTGTTTTGAGAAAATTAAAAATGAAATGTGAGTGTATCCTCTACCAAGACAGCAATCCAAAATACAAGGCCAATGAATCTATGTAGATGTATATCTATGTTGTGTGGTGTGTGTGTATCTCTCTCTCTCTCTCTCTCTCTCTCTCTCTCTCTCTCTCTCTATATATATATATATATATATATATATATATATATATATATATATATATATATATATATATATATATATATATATATATATATATATATATATATATATATATATATATATATATATATATATATATATATATATATATAAATTAGTGTTTGTGTGTATAGAGAGAGAGATTTTCCGCTGGAGCTGGCATTGCTGCAGGGAAACGGCAAATATATTGAGAATCAGCCCTCATTTTCACTGGATTAAGCCACTAAATTGTAACAACCCAGTGGTACAGAATGTTTTTTTCATTGTAGTTAGTGAAGATGCATTAAATATGCATTCCAAGGAGAATCTTAATGAGGAGCTAGAAGCAAAGACACTAAATAACTAACATCATGAACATATTAACAAGATTATAAGTACAAGGTTAACACTTGTAAAAAAAATAATAAAATAAAAAAAACCTGACTTCGACAACCCTGCCATTAAACTTGAATCCTAGAAGACCGTCATCATAGATAATTATACACACACACACACAAAAAAATTCTAACACAGTGTGCCATTGATTCATTGTTGCAATATTAATGTATCACTTTTTTTTGTTTGTTTAATTCAGCAATAATCTTTAAACCCCCAACACACATTTTTCAGGCATTGAAACGGCACAGAATTAGCTCCAGGTAAACAGGCTTTTGGCGGTAGGGCCAAAAGTTTTGAGTTGGAAACATCTGGAATGGTTCCAGTTTAGACCTAACATACAGAACCATGAACAAGAGGTTAAGACCTGGTCATAGGATCTTTCATCAAATCTTAAATCCAAATGAACAGAACTGGTTGCAGGATGGAAAATCAATGTTTTGCTATCCTAATCTCTGGACTGTAAACCTGTTGAAAAATTGATTGGAAGGAGACGATCCGCATGAGCAAACCTACCAAAGTTAAGGAAATTAAACCTTTTTAAACAGAGTTATTAGGAAGTGGTGCTATTGTTAGGTGTGATAGTGCCAACATTTTTTAAATTTAAAATTTTTTAAACATGCGGCGTAGAAAAATTAATCCTTTTTAAGTTAACGGTCTTATTGGGCCGCACACAAACCAAACAAACACACCAAGCCAAGGCAAAAGAGCCAAAATGTATAAAACACTCCATTTAAAAGGGAAATAAGGGAGTGTTAGGGTGAGGAAATCCTGACACGGCCCAAACTTTCCCCCGCTAACACAATGACCCACACGGAACTATTAACATCCCAGTGAAGCATACAATCCTCTCCACCATTAATTAGCACTCTATAAAACATGAAAAAAACATTTCAAATTAATTTTATGCCTCAGTTAATACTGTCCAGCAAAGTGGTGTGTTTTTTTTTTCTTGTTTGTTTTTTTTAAAGTTGTGTTAAATTTTATTTGGTCTCATTTACTCTCTTCCATTTTTTTTTTTTTAAAACATTTTTTTTTTAAACGTTCCACAGGTTAAAACATTACAAGAGGCAAAACACACACTTGAGCACATTTTGTAGATACATAAAAACACAGACTCTCTGAAACACAAAGTCATAGAATGATTAGGCCCAGCCCAGTATGTCATTTTGCAATCACAAAAAAACAAACAAAAAAGGCAACATCACAAAGCCCAGTGGAAATCGAACACATCCATAATAGGAAGGAAGGACAGCATAAAATCTTATTCAGGCGCCACGAAATGGAATATCATCATAAAGTCTAGTATTAAAAACAATGAATTAAACAAAAGCAAACATGTTTTCTCAGTAAGAAGAACAAACGTCCAAGAGCGCTTGTGTCCATTTGAATTTTTTTTTCTTTCTTTTTCTCCTTCTTCTGAGTCATTTACAAACAATGGAATGGAGAAAAATATGTAGGGATAAAAAAAAAATTAAAAAAAATTTTTTTAAAAAATCGCAGAATCGGTCGTCATCCAAAAAGCCTGTCTGTAACCGACTACGGATGATGGTTGAGATCGTATGAGCTTGTAGAATAGATTGATTTGTCCCTTTGCAGCACCCATACATCTCCATCACACGCTCCAGTGACGTAAAATACAATACACAAAGCATCCTGATGAGGACTCTGTCTCTGGCCCGTTAAAATATCTTTAATCCAGTGTCTAAAAGGCCTTAATAAATATAATTATCTCTCGCTTTTAAAACAAAATAATCTTTCTCTCACACGGGAGTGCACAGTACTAGTTACTCTGTCGAAGCTGATTGTGCTTAGCACAAAATACAGTTTAGCCTAGTTACTGAAGAAGCAGATGGAAAAGCATTAGCAAAGAGCACAGGCACAAAAAACAAACAATTAGTCTAGTCTGTTATTTCCGATGCTAATTGCTACGTTTAAAACCATAGCCCAAGACACTCCTTCATCCTAAATGGTTTAGAAGAGCGGGTTACGAAGTTTCTTTGGCACAAGAAATTATGCTAGTACATGATAACAGTGTCTTATGAACAACTACATCTTGTACAGATTAAAACCACTACTGACAAGTCGAGAGGAGAGAAAAAAAGACTGATAAAACAAAAAAAAAAGAGGACAAGGTGGCACTGATAAATGAGAACTTGCTAATGATGGCTCGTATGACGGTTATGATGAATTGCTGCTGGGCTTTCGGGTGTGAGCGCAGCTGTTCAGTGTGACCTAGAGATCCTGACTAGCATTAAGAGCAGCCATTTATATATATATATATATATATATATATATATATATATAAAAACAGACTCCCAAGCCCGGATGATCAACTTGAGAATTAAACGTTATCGGTAAAACGAGCCCGGCAGATGTTGACTTTGGAAATTGCAGGAAAAACCAAAGGAGTTTCATGCTAATGTTTTAGCGACCGCACTGAAATAATAGCTGACTCATTCGGTGGCTGGATAATGCTAGTGTAAGGTTTGGATTTTTATTCTTATTTTTTTTTTATATACACCACTGTAAACTGTGTATATATTGTGTAAATGAAAGGAATTGATATGTGTGCTGGCCTGAGAAAACTATATACAGGCTTTCCTGAACTGAAACGTGTTTCTCTTTAGCATGTATCTTAACAAGAAGTAAAAGCGGAACGTTTTAAAATCTGGTTACCCCGCAAAAATGAACACATTTTAAGATTTCATCCTGACAATGCGTTGAGCGCATTGATTGGGGCCATAGCGAACAAACAACTTGATCAAAGCCTGACATTCACTGTGTGAGGAAATCATGACCAGCTAGCAAGCTTTTTAGACACCTTCAGGTAGACTACATTTGTTAACCTGGCTCCTTTCACAACATGATATTTGCCAAGGTAAGAATAAAAAGTAAATAACATTCCCACATTGTTTTTTTTTGGTTTCTTAAAGTCGAGAAAAATCCAATTTTGACTGAAACATTTCACCTTTTTGGTCCGAATTGAGCCACGTTGACGCCTGACGGGTTTTCCCAGGCCGCCACACATATAGCTTCGTTACAGAAAGAAATATTTTAAAAAGGCAATTTTCAAATGAAGAGGGACAAAACGGATTCGTTCAGAAACTTAAAACCATGTATTTTAACCTCTGCTCATCAGTCATGTTACGCTAACGTCCGGTTATCTTCCTAGCTAGCTACAATTCATCATATTAGCATTTTGTCTAAACTAGTATTTCAGTACTGGCCAAACTTTTGAAATTTAACACTGTTACATCGATTATGTCAGTTAAACTTTTAAACAACCATAGAGGTGATTTTTCTTGATTTTTGACCAGTTTCGATCTCTAGTTCAAGGCGGCGATTAGCAATGACAAGAGTGCAGTGCCTAAGCTAGCATAACGGCTAATTACCTCAAAAAGCCTTATTGATCTGATCCGTCAATGTAGATTATCTCAGTGTTGACTAAAACTAGACATTTCAGGAATAATCCATTTACTGCCAGAGTTGAAGATGTCGCACGTGAGTTAAAGATGAACTGCTGATTTAAATATATATAAAACAGTCCTTAATATAAACAGTCCAATTATGTTTTGATGAATGAGCACTCCATGCAAATGACCACTAACCTTAGAACTGAAGACAAGAAACCGAATATCAAACCTCACAATATCTTTGGTAGTGAAAAGGCCATAGTACTAACCCTTGAAGGGATAAAGTAAAGTAAGAAAAAAAAAAAAAAGAATTCTCGTTTCTGATTGGTCAGAAGGTGTTGAGTCATGTTCTATATCGGCAGCTCTGACAGTAGTTATGGGACAGCAGCCACTGCGACTTGTATAATGGATGCTCCACGAACGTTAAAAACTCCTTACGAATTTTTTTTTTAACGCATTTTTGGAAGGAGTCTCCAGTGTCGGCTCTTTGTAACAGTGAGAGGGAAAGCTGTAACTTTACGTTTTCTGACACATCTTAAGTGCGAAGCTTTACTTATTGGCAAATGATCAACGTTGGGGTGGCACCATGTGGCAGCATGTTTGGTTATTTTGTTTCGCACTGGAGCTACAAAGGGCTAACTGTTTCAATTTGTCGCTAACGACATCATATAGTAGACTGTATAGTAAATCTGCGGCCGTGGATTTGAAAAAAGAAAGAAAAGGAAAATGTCACGGCCGGATGCTGTTATTTTACACATAGGCAGTCACATACTGTAGCTAAATTGAAATCACCTATTTCCTCATAATCTGGTATCCTTCTGCCCTGCTAGACTCCGCCTCGCAAAGTCTGAAAGTGACGCATTACGCCATAATGTCATCTACTACAAACTCTCCCTACTAATTAAAAAAATAAAAAATAAATCAATTACTGACCAACTTCATGTCATTTTAAGCAAATACATGTATTATGTATTTCTGGAAATAAGTTTTGGGTGAGATCGAGATCCATTACGTTTTAGTTACATCAGCCTCATAGCTCCATTGCAAAACTAAAGAAGCATACAGGCTTGGGTTTAAGATGTTCGATTCCACCAGGCATGAAAACGCCGACATAGTCACTTTTTTTTTTTAGTATTGTGAACACTTTTCATCTCTCTGAGACTGTGTAGCCTTTGACAGCAAGCAGCTGTGACAGCAAGTTAGCGCTGACGGTGTGGGACTTCTGCGTGCCTGTGCGGATACAATTTTTGTACGATGAATGCACTTTCTGTACACTTTTTAGAACAGCAGTCAAAGCCTCCAGGGATCCTTTGGTGTTCCTAACACATTTTCCTCCAGACTCGGATAAAGGCGTTGCAATTTCTGTGCTTGGATTGAAGCCGGATCGTATTTGAGCGCTATCGATTACATGGCGTTTTGATGATAAAGGGCCAATCTGGATTAGGGGTAAATACATAGAAACGTTTGTAATAATCATTCGAAACTGATATGCGGTAGATGTCACTATATATGTGTCGTATAGATTGAAGACTTAGTTTCACTCAAACCCTAAAAAGCTGGAGACATTTTGTAGATTACATTATAATGAGATTTTTCTTAGTACAGTACATGCACATTATACATAAGGGAAGTAGATGACCTGCCTTATACATTGCTACACACTTTTCTCAGTAGTTTTAAAAAAAAAATTATAATAATAATTAAAAAAATAAAAAAGGATTTAGGGCAACATCTCTTGTGGTTCGAATTAAAAGAAGCAAGTCTGGCCAAGGTAACTGAGCTGAGTGTTTACTTTTCTGTAATATCCTCTGTGATCGTTTGCCACCTTAATCAAAAGAAAATGACTTAGTGGTTTAGTCACAATGAAAACCATGCTGTGGTGGCACGTGCTCTAACTCGAGCCGCTCAGGGTGAAATCTATTAGCCCGAGATTTCCAGAGTCCAATTAGTGGACCATGTCTTTCCTGCGAATATTGTGTCTAAAGTGCTGACGAGCTGTAACAATCCCTCAAGCACTACTAACGTATGAAAATTGGGCCCTCAAGGTTCTACACAGTTCAAAATCGGGTCTATTTCGCTCGGAAGATCAAAAGCGAAGCTTTCTAAAGGATGACTCGTCCATTTTGAGGGAATTAACTTAGTATGCTCGTGTAGATTTTGCTACAGGTAGATGTGAGGAGTTGATAGCGATTCTATGCGGTGGCCTGAGCTCTTTGTTTTTTTTTTTTCTTTTCATTCTTTGGTGTGTGTATGGAATGACCAGCAAGTTTGTCCTCTCCAGGCTGTCGCTACCAGACTGGAACATTCGCCCCATGAATGAGATAAATTTAGATCTTGTCAACATTGCATACCGAAAATCAACAGCTTAATTGTTTATACAGACTATACTCCATGTGAAGAGAGAAGCAGAATTAAAGGAACCTTGCTGAACTCAAGATAGACATATTAGAATCAGATCATCTAAAAATGCTAACACAGCTGATGACAAAAACAAAGTCGATATTCGAATAAGACTAATACGTCTGCTTGTTTCCACGCCTTCCCGGTCTTTAGCCGTGGTGTAACTCTTACTTTAACTGCTCGTTAGCTGAAACAGACATTGTTCCTAATTGAGATAACCAACAGAAAAAGGCACTTAAAGTAATGAATGCATATTGCCCAAGTTCCAATGCTAATAATGCTAGATGGAAAATGCACTGGTTCTGGAAGAATCTGGAATGGAGATTGATGTTGATTTGAAGAAAATAAGCCACATCATAAAATTGCACATATCACGAGCTTCTTTTTTTTGTGTGCGAAGGCAAAACTTATAATCCAACACTTGGTTAGTCTGAAGCTTTTCAAAGGAACACAAAAAAAAAAGCACCAAATACTGGGAGCAATCACTCCTTACGGACTGTGTTGTGTTAATCTGAACTGGCAAATGTGTGGCTTCCCTTAGAAGCTCAGAATATGTCGTCGCTTTGTTTCGTTGAAGACTTGAAGGGACTAAGACCCAGAGTCTTTCTGGGGAATACTTTCTCTTTGGCAACACCTATGGGCTTGTTGACCCCTGCCCAAGCCATGTCTATGAATGGGGCGTCAGCAGGGTTCAATGGGGCTACCCTGAGAGAGAGGTTGGGACTCCCGTTGGTGGAACATGGCGCAGAGCGGGAAATAGGAAAAGGGGTAGAGAAGGGATCAAACGGTGAGGGAAGATCAGAGTTTATCAACGGGTCAGCCTTGAGATTGAAGGGATCGCAGTCAGGTGAAGGGAAGGGGTCACAATTCGTGAAGGGGTTGGTAGGCGAGGGTCTGTATCCCAGTCGTGGACTTGTGGGGCTGCTAGTTGAAATGGCATGCCGCGAGCTGCATTTTTCCATCCCGCCAGCTGAAATGAAGCTCCAGGGATCTATCCGGGGTCGGTTAGGAGACGGCCGAGGTCGAGGTATGATGTTTACCTCTAGGCGTCGTGTTTTAGGGCTCCAAAGACGAGGATCGGGGTACAGAACAAATGGAACCGGGGATTTCTCGTCTGCTTCCATAGTATCTTGACACAACGGTAGATCCAACACTAAGGAAAAGGTTAATAAAAAGGATTTATATACTATTTAAAGTCAGCCAATAATAACATCTTATAGAAAAATAGATTCTTACCTAGTTGCGAGGAAAGTCCTTGACTAGATCTTCTCCTTCTCTCTCCAGTCTGGTTCACACTCTCACTCTCGGGCTCTCCATTGGCGATCCACTCAGCAGAGCTATGCTGGAAGGTCTTTCGGCTTGACCTGTCTCTCTCTCTGGGGTTCGGAGGAGGTGGGGTCAACGGTAACGGCTTATTCTCCGGGGGCTTCAGTGAGGTGTCAAGAAGCTCTTGGGGCAGACAGTCTGTACTAAATGTGATAAGGTCCCCAACCAAGGTGGGATCCGTGGGTAAGTCCACCACAGGCAGTGGAGGGTGTTCTCGCCCTAACTCCAGAGCAGGAACATTAGTTCTATGGGCAGTTCGTGGAGGGGGTGTTGGTGGGTGCTGGGGTTCAAGATGGCGTCCCAGAGCCACAGATGCGAGAAGAACGGCACCACTAAGCAAAGCGCGGTGAGTGCTTTTAGTATGAGGGGGAACACTGGAGCGACAGTCTAGGTTTGGTGAACTTCGAGGGGACAAATATCCCTCTTCACTCCCAGAGTCCTCTTCTGGGAGAGCTGTCCAGGAAGGTTCCTTAACCGAGTTAGATCCTAGGACAAGAAGACGTAACAGTGAGCGAAAAACAAGCAACAAAACCGGAACCTTCAAAACGAATATGTATCAGTCCTATTCTACAACGTGTACGGCTTATCCGTTGTCGTATAGAGCGTACCGTTTTGGCTTGGTTCAGGTGTAGTGGGTCTGTACTCCTCAAAGTCGTCTTTGGAGTCTCCGTTCTCGTTGCTGTCCAAAGCCAATAGCCGAGCTCTCATAGACAGACTAAGAGACATGTACGCAGATTTCAGTGACGGAACCAATGAGTCAAAGGTCACATAGGTCAAAGGTAAGCTGGCGTGGTGTATGTAAAGCTTGCAGAGTATACTAGAAAACTGCAGATGCAGTGCATCATTAAAAGAATGGTGTTTCTTTTCTTTCTTTTAACATCCTAACCAGCCTAAACATTATAGTAACCACAATCATCTATCTTTACTAACAAGCTCCAACGTCTGCAACCCCCTTGATATACTCTAGTTAATTTAATCGGATGTGTGCGTGTCGTTAGGCTCTCTAACGGCCTAAAACAATCAGATACTTTTACTTTGTCTCAATCGAGGTGGTGAACATTAAACGGTTTAAAACACAGAAACGGTTAAGAGATAATGGGATGAAGAGACCATCAGAAGACCTACAAGAGGACAATTTGGACCTCTGCACAGAGCAGAGAGGTGTTTAGATACTACCAATCACGATAAACATCATATAGAAATGGGAGGAAACCAGACGCATCCCATCTGAATAGTATGTTTAACGTTTCCGAGCATGTTGCGGAAGAACGTCTGTTCTCTATCTCTATATGATTTCTTCATGTCTTATCACAATAATAATTCCACTTGTACTACATACACTTCATTTGAATAAAAAAAAAAACCCATGTAGGTTAATATGTAGGTGTATATCGTTTGGCTGTGTGGTAATGGTTTATACGGTCAACTCCAGAAATATTGGCGCCCTTGATGAATATGACCAAATATTTTAAAGGAATAATTTATGGGAAAGATGAGCGGTGTCTTCGGATGTTCGCGTGGAAAATATGAATAATTGTATGTGGTGTTTATTTTACAGAATCGTTTTTACATTCTTTTAAAGCGTGTGTGTGTGCAAGCAAGTACCCGCTCTCCTGAGGACTCAGACGCTGCACTTTGGGACTCTTGGGGCTTTTGGGGCTTTGAGGGCTCCAGTGAGGGGCGAGCCTCCTCTCACCGTTAGCCTTCAGAGGAAGAGTTTCCAGCGGCCAGACCGAGCTCCACTTACTTTCACTGGGGCTCACTGCAGGAGCAACGAGCGGAGAACGGTTTAACATTCAAACACTTTTTATAAGGAGTATCTTTTACACACTGTGGCCATGTGCTATGAGTGATGAAATGGCAGAACCGTCTACATAAATAGCTTGATTCCTAGTAACTTGATTCCATGTGATCACAGAGCAATTACCAATTCCAGTGCTAAAAAAAAAATCATGTTTTTAATGCTTAGGGGAATTATATGAATGAATACTTGCTCTCTTCTTTTATTCCTCTTTGTGTGTGTTTTAGTCATAAAGGATGAACTCACGTTGGATGGCACGAAACCGTGGACCAATGGAAGGAGAACCCAAATCTGGAGAATTCCGTCTCTTCTCCAACCCAGGAGAAGCCTGCACTGTGATTTTATGGATAAAATCTAAGGGGGGAAAAAAAAAAACGTATTCAATATTACTATTTAGACTGGAAGGAGGTGTTCCTTCATTTCCTAGAACAGCACCTCTGACGGTATTTCCGGCTGCGAGGACTTGTATGACGGATGCTCCAGATAAACACGCTGATATAAACATGGTGAAGTTTTCTGTAAGGTGATGTTTATGTAACATTTTTGGAAGGACTTTGTAACTGTCCTCTGACTAAAGCTGTGACTTATTATGCCAAGCTGCATGTTTTTGTCTTATTATTATTATTATTATTATTATTATTATTAATAATTAATTAATTACTTTATTTATTTATTTATAAAGAGAGATTTGTGATAGTGAGCGAACGAATGTTTATATCATACTAACTTTGAACTATAAAATGTACAATGTATCACTCTTTAATAAAAGTATATAAGAGGAATAAAACACTTCGGGACGTGCTGTTATTGGAAAACGATCAACTCCAGGGTGGAAACAAAGCACATTCAATATTACAAGTTATTTTCAGGCTCAGTAATTTAACACTAATGTAAGTTCAGGCACGTTGTGCACAGTAAACTGATCACTGAAGCATTAAATGACTAGTCATTCCCTCCAGGATTTCACGATATTGCGATGGCAGAAATGAACTCTCCAGAAATCTCCGCAGATTCGAGCCAAGAGACGTGTCATGTGACATCATCACAACACAACGCATTCAGAGCTTTGTGAAAGTTGTGTAAAAGCTGGGATTTAATATACGTGAGAGTCGAGGAGAAAATAAAATGATTGGGAGGTCGTAGGTTCAAATCCAGCTTGTTCCTGTACATGTTATGTAGGGTGGAGAATGGAGGAGGTGGTGTTAGAAAGACAGGTAAAAAATAATAATAATGAAACCAAGTGTTGTCACTTCAACAAGAGAGTGATGCAGGGAATTTGCCTTAGTGCTAATGTATTTATATACAAATTTTTACAGAGGTGAGTTTTTAAACTGGTTCACAAATTAATTAGAACAAATTTAAATGGCAAATAACGTCATTCAGATACTTGGAGATGAACTTAGTAGATGCTTCTGTACAGAAAGGTCACGTGGCATTTTGATTTTGTGTGTGTGTGTGAATGATATAATGTTCAGTGAATATCAATGCACAATGGTGGCTAGCTGTTCATTTTTTTTTTTTTGGGCGGAGGGAGACTTGATTAGACAAAATGGCAAGCCAGCATACGATGACCTCGAACATCAGAGACCTGGCTTGCAGCAGTTTGAGCAGCTGCAGTCTGGGGCATCATCAGGACTGACTGACAGCAAGCTCAACACCAAAGGCAGATGAGGAATTCATTTTTCAAGGTTTTTTTTTTTTTAAATACACATGGATAGTTGTAACATATTATCTTTTATGCTCAAAGAGATCTCTTGGGTGCTACTTTGAAGGCTGAGCAGAGCTGAAGTTTTGAAAAAGCTTGAATTGAAGATACAAGTTAATGAAGCAAGAGACAGAAATAGTTGGGGAGGAGGTGGTGGCATGGTGGTGGGGGGTGATCTTGGGGGTGGGGCCGAGGGGTGGTGTTTATGTGGGGCGGGGCAGGGTGGTGGGTGGGGTTTAGCTGACATCATTTTAAAAGACAAACGCGCTACGACACCTGGCATTGTGGCAAAAGCCCAGAGGCGATGCTCATCCACATGAGCTACAGGACTTTGTACAAACTAACGGTTTTATAGACCTTTTCACTTTCATATACATAACCCTGCCCTAACATGAAAGAAAACTGTTGAGGTTTACCCACCAAACATTATCAAACGCTGGATTCAAACCAGCAACCTCTGAGCTCCAGCGGAAACGCTTTTACCACAAGGCCACCAAACCTGACAACGGCAACCCGCTGTCATAGTGCTTTTGTGCTTTTAAATGACAACTGCAAAAAAAAAAAAGAAAAAGAAAAAAAAAGAAAAAAAAAGAAAAAAAAAAAAGAGGGTAGTTGTTTTTTTTGTGGCAGGGGTTTTAAAACCCAAAGTCGCTATAACACAAAGCTACTCACGTGGAGGTTCATGGCCTTGTGGTAAAATCCTTGCCTCTGGCCCTATGAGGTTATTGGTTTGAATCCAGCATTTGCCAATGTTAGGTGGGGGAAACACTTTGCTTTGCTTTAGTTCAGGGTTATGTATATGAAGGTGAAAAGGTACCTTGTACAAAACAAATCATTTTTATACACCTTTTCACCTTCCTATACATAACCCTGACCTAACGAAAGAAAACTGTCTACATTTCTCCACCTAACATAGGCAAAAGCTAGATTTGAACCAGTAATCTCTGACTCCAGAGGCAAGGCTTTTGCCATAAGACCACCAAAACTCACAAGAAGTTTTCTGTTTTTAAATGACAGCTGCTAAAAAAAATTAATTAATTAATTAATTAAAAAATTTTTTTTTTAAAAAGGCCGTTTCTTGGTGGACATGATAGTCACTGGGAGGAGACTGATGGCCTTGTGGAAAAAAAAACTTGCCTCTAGTTTCAGAGATTTCTGCTTTCCCCCTATGTTTGGTGGGCAGGATGAATGATGTAGAAGGTGTCTGATGGGCATGACCTGTCCCCAGAATCAAGCATTTTTGACCGCAACAAATCAGAAAAAACTCCTGTAATGGACGGACTAGTAAAACCATAATGTGGCTAAGAATAACTACAAACAGGCAGAACGAAATGCATAGGTTCACTTGAGAAATCCTATTTGTATCTCAAGGTCAAGAACGTAATTGGTACGTTGCAACAATTCCTGTCTAGGACTACAGAAAAGTAACCGGAAATAAAGCGGAACAGCAAGTCAAGAAGCTCAAAAACCGTCCTTTTTTTTCCCTCAGAATGTCTTAGTAATCACATACCACTTCCTGTTCCTGTCATGTAGCAATATGAACATGCCATGAAACGTATACCTTAGTCGATGCTCTCCATTCTAGCTTCATAACAAAGAGTATTTAGTAGTAAGAGAGTGCGCCCTCTCTAGTGGTATCTACCTTGTGGCATACTGATCTTCTCCCCGTTCTTGCATTTCAGCTTGTGCTTCTTGAAGGTTCCTTTGCGCTTCTTGACGTTGGGTTTCTCCTGATTTTGGTTTAGGTGGAGGATGAGGAGCGAGAGCTCCCTCTCGAACACATCCTGCTCCCACTGGGCCAGCTGCTGCTCGCGCAGACGCAGAAACTCCTCATGAGACTTCTGCTCCAGAGCGGCGCGTTTCAGCTCCTCTTCACGACAACGCAGCTCCTGTGCACAAACACGCGTGTGTGTTACATGACCTTTCACCTCCATTATTATATCAGATAAAGCTTAACAGAAACTTATTGTTTCCTACACAGTACGTATATTATATAACACCTTGCAAGGTTTCTACACCCCCCCGGACCAAACACACACACACACACCTTTTCCTTGGCACGCAACTCATCGAACATGCCCTGGATCTCCAGTCTCCAGTCGTCCTGCAGGGAATGGAAGGAGTCCTGAGGCATCTCCTCCATCACCTGCTGCTCAAGGGCACACAGCTGAGCCAAGATTGAAGCAAAGCTTGGCCTGTGGTGGGGGTCCTGATCCCAGCAACCTGATAAAAACACACACACACAGACACACACAAAATGCTTATGGATGAACAAATAGACAGATACCTAAATCATGCATGGATAAATGGATTCACAGATGGATGGATGAGATGTAAATAAATGGATACATGAATAGATAGTTGGTGGAATTAACGGATGTACGCCCCTGCTTCATAATTGTAAAAATACGAAGATGGATGGATGCTTACTATCGGATGCATGCACTGCTTTAAACCTGAAAGAATCATTTGATCCATTTTGGAATAGATGGATAAATATGTGAATGGATTAATAGAATGGGGATGAACGGATATGTAAATAGATGGATACATGAACTTATCAATAGGACAGATGGATGGATTAAATGTAAATAAATGGATAGATGAATAGATATATGCGTGCCGGATGGCGTTGCTTCATAACTGCATAAATTTGAAGGCGGATGGATGGATGGATAGACAAACTGATGGACGAACTGATGGACAGATGTATCTGTGAACGGATCGACGGAACGGACGTTCGGACAGATATGTAAAAGGACGAGGGCTGGTTGACCGGGTGGATGGATGGCTGTGCATATAAAATAACTGGCTGGACAGAGGGGTAGATGGATGCACGGCTATATAAATCAATGGATAGAGACATGAAAAGATGGCTGGATGGTTATGTACATGAATGGAAGACTGCATGAAGAGATCGAAGTGATTGATGGATGAGTGGATGGACAAATTGGTGGATGAGTGGATGGATGGAGAGGTGTATTTCTGAACGGATCGATGGAATGGATATGTAAAAGGATGAAAGGATGGATGGATGGGTATGTAAAAGGAGGATGGGCTGGTTGTGCATATAACTGACCGGCTGGACAGAGGGGTAGATGGATGGCTATGTAAATGAATGGATGGAGACATCCAGAGATTTATGTAATGGATGGATCCATTGAAAGGATCAAGATAATAGATGGATGAATGGACTGATGAATGGATGGATGGATGGATGAATGGATGAAAGAAGTTACCTGACATGAGTTGGGTGAAGGGTTCGGGGCAGGTCGAGGGGATGGGCAGAGTCAGTTTGTTTACTGCCACTCCGTAGGCCACAGCCAGACCATCGATCCCTCTGTACGGAGCCTCGCCTGTGAGTAACTCCCACAGTAAAACTCCATAGCTAGAAAACACAGAGAGAGAGAGACAGACAGACAGACAGACACACATTTGAAATCAATCCAACCCAAACTCCAACATCCAAACACACTATGCAGGATGGCACAGACATACGGAATTGTGCCGCAAACACACACGCACACACACACACACATACTGCAGACACATACGCACTTGACACAGCTGTTCAGAAAAAGAACAGCAGCGTCCTCCGTGTCTTGGCTCCCAAGAACCAACAATTGCCTGCCGAAAACCCCCACAAGAGCGCTTTCTCTTTTAAACTCTCTCACTCTTAGAGAGAGACGCGCCCACGGTGGCTTTATATAGCCCGCTAATTACAGCATGCGCACGCATGCAGCACAACATAGCTTTCTCTGCCCCGCAGCTTCTAAACACTATAATCTAAGGAGTATATTAAGATGCCTTTAAAGTCAGAGAAGAAAGAAAACTTTTTTCTTTCTTTCTTTCTTTTTTTTTTTTTTTTTAAGTGTTGTGATTCTACAGCGGTCTGGGCTGTCGCTGCAGGGCACGTCTCGATAGTTAGCAGACGTCATTACGACGAATGTGTGAATTTTACAGGGAAAGATGTGGTCTAATGTGTGTAAAGCAACAAGTGTTGGTAATAACTTCCAGATCTGTGCTGCAGATGTTCAAGTTCTAGAAAGCACAGAAGATCAGGCTGAGCCACGGCCGCGCGAACAAACCGGCAACGACTCGTCTCAACCGTCTCTCGCTTCCGAGTATTCAAACGATCGTACGCTTTCCGAGTACGCAAACACCACGGTGCTTCGAGCGTCAGTTATTCAACGTTCTATCCACCTGCAAGCATCTACCTGAATATACCCTCACCCGCCACTTTATTAGGAACGCCGGCGCACGTGCAGATACAGGTCTGGAGCTTGAGTTCTCAAAGGTCAGAATGAAGAAAAAGTACGGGATGGATGTTGGTACCAGACGGGCTGGCTTGAGAATGTCAGAAATTGCCGAGCTCCTGGGAAATTCACACGAAAACAGTCTCTCGAGTTGACACAGAATGGTGCGAAAAACCAAACAAAAAACTATCCTGTGAGCAGAAACTATCTTGAGATCAGAGGAGAATGATCCGACTGGTTTGAGCTGACAGGAAGTCTACGGTAACTCAAATCCAAACACACTCTACAGCCGTGGTGAGCAGAAACGTATCTCTGCATGCACGGCATATCAAACCTTGAGGAAGATGAGCTACGACAGCAGAAGACCACATCAGGCTCCATTCCTGTGAGCCAAGTGCTAGAATCTGAGGGCACAAACTCACCAAAAACTAGATAGTTGAAGACTGGAAAAAAAAAAAAAAAAGAACAGGGCTGAGTTTTGTTTTGTTTTGAAATTGTGCACTTCCTGCATACAATCCATGCGCTCATAGAGTACGTCCGACGAGGCGTCCGCCATGTTGGCATTGTCGTGTGACCTACAAGACCTTAAAAAGCGCCGACGTGATTGCCTTCTGCCATTTTTTTATTCTGACAGCTCTTCCACACCAGCCCCGTTGCATTATGGGATGTGCCCGCAGTGTCCGGTACTTCCATACTGCAGAAACTCGGCGGAAGCAGTAGTTTATCCGGGGGATTTCTCACCTGCTGTTCATCAATACTGAGAATCTCGGACATTTCGGCGTACTGCTTTTCGATAGTAGGGATATTCGGACGCAGCCTAGGTGCTTGTTTTTTTTTGTTTTGTTTGTTTTAAATCTTCAACTCCAGCTAGTATGCTAGCGTGTTATTACGCATTTAAACCTCATCTCACCTTTATCCTTTCATACTAGCATACTTAACTGGATCTCTGTGCAATCGAACAGCCGTGTTGCAACACCGCGCTCCTCAGGCTGCGTTGGATTTATTACACCATTAAAATCCCGGGCCTGTCCATTAACCAGAGCCCATGTAAACATAAGGATTACGGTTAATGCGGTGTTTAAAAACGATCGCTTGCTTAAAAACACACCAAGCCAAAATGATTTCCCCTTGGTATACACTTATTTATCAGTTTATTTTGGGAACACATAACGACGACGAGTGCGTGTCACTCGTGTAACGTGTGACGTGTTGAGCTACCTTTACTGTCGTCGTGGTGAGGCTTTGTTCGGGTGTACAGATTACAGTACGGTACAGTGCATCTTAAAGCCACATCAGCGGCAGAAAAGATTTCGGGGGAGACGGACTGGACCTGTCTCGCCAGACATTCCACACCTCTCTTCATCGATAAAGAATGTGTGTGTGTGTGTGTGTAAACGCCTGATAGTCGTTTCTGCCCGAGTGACTGGCAGTGTATTTACCGTAGGGATGCGCCCTTGAAGACAGAGGTGTCTATTGTTCGTAATGTGTGTGCGGTCGGTGTGTTGAGGTTAAATCCCTTTACATGCTATTGTGACTGTATGTGTGTGTCTCTCTCTCGCCTCTCAGTCTCTAAACCTGGATAAGAGCGCTATTGTTTCGCTCACCTGCTGTGAATCAAAGCAGCAATATATATGTGTGTGTGTAAGAATGTGGGGGAGAACAGCAGGAGTCATCTGCGAGCTCTGATCAAGCCTCTGATTACCGTCGGCCCTTTGCTTCGCTCCGCTTACTCACTCTTTCCTCGTCATTGTACGCTCCGTTTCTTACACCCTCTCCATTTCCTTTCGTCCCGGTTCAATTTTCCCAGCAAAAAAAATAAATAAAAAAAATAAGACTCTCCTTTATAAAGGAGATAAAACGACTACCCTAACTCGATCCTAACCAGGGTTCGGATGTTACGGGAAGGGAAAAAAAAAAAAAAAAAAAATCGAAATTCTCGGCGGGTTCGATCTCTCGAACAGACTTGCGAATGTGGTTTCTGTCACTGTAGAGCTCAGTGATATCTATAAAATAATTAAATAAAATGGTGCAGGACTAAAAACAATGTCTTCTGAATCAAATGTGTGATGATTCAGACAGCAAACATGTCTCAGCAGATCAAGTGTTCCTTATTCTGTCCGTACAGGAGGGGTTGTTTTTTTTTTTCGTGAGTGTTGCAGCCAATAATGCTCGATTGTGCTGCGGCTTTTCTCCAAATTTGCCGGCTTTTCTTTCTTTTTTTTTTTTTTTACCCGACCCCCCCCCCCCCACCCCCCACCTCCCCGGAAAACTACTTGAATCGCACTCAATTGTTCTGCGCGCTTTTGATCAGTGATGCTTGTTGGTAAATGAGACCTTTCCGCTGTATCGCGTTCCACACGAGCGAATCGAAGAGGACTTTGCGAATGCGCGTTTTGCCGACGCCGAAGCTGCGGGAAATCCGCGGCGCATCGTTAAAAATCGCACGCTACTCGGAATTTTGCGTATATTTCTGCGAGCGCAGAATCCTGGAAGGACTGAGTATCTAACCAGCGACGAACCTATTCCCATGTACTTGAATATTATTATTATTGGCGCCTTTTCCCTCCTTGCTTTCCAGTCATTTTCCAACAGGACTCGAGAAGGACTAGAGCTGAGCCGAACCCTTAGTACGATGTTAACGGAGCAGCCAAAAAGGGAAATGAAATCACGATGCGTTGCGTGTTATCTCACGCTCGTCATGCGCTGAGTGAGGAGTAACACGTGACGGGTGTGCTGATCCAGGAAAATAATCAGTGACTGGCTCACCTCCACACGTCGCTGCCCTTGGAGAAGGTGGAGGATTTGATGACCTCCGGTGCCATCCAGGCATAGGTCCCCGCTGTGCTCATTTTGGTGGTCTTCTGCCACTCTCGCGCCAACCCGAAATCCGTGATCTTCAGAGTGTTTCCCTCCATCCCGTTCTTTTCTATCGGCTGGGCCAGGAGGACTGAGAGAGAGAGAGAGAGAGAGAGAGAGAGAGAGAGAGAGAGAGAGAGAGAGAGACACTGTAAATATTGAACTATTAAATTTCCATTAAATGAAAGACTCCATCATCAGAGCGGATTAAATCCGCATTCATACTCCTGTGCAAATCCAAGCTTCTTTCATCGCTGTGGTCTTATCAATATTTCAGGTAAATATCTCGACATAATTAGTGAAAAAATGTACTTACACGTTAAATTACACTGATCCGGTTTAAAATGTGCGTATGGGTTATGCATCCGGGGAATCGGTGAGGTGGAAAAGCGACTGTACTGACACGCGACGGGGTTAACGGACAGCTAGAGAGGATTTCTTTGCCAGGATCGGTTGATTCACAGGGACATGAGAAAACATAATCTAAGCCTAATAATAAACGATAACAATACATAAATAAATAAACAAATAAAAATGTGTTGTTATTTAACGCTTTCTGAAGCTTTTTTTA
The DNA here is from genome assembly GCF_001660625.3 of Ictalurus punctatus. Taxonomy (NCBI): domain Eukaryota; kingdom Metazoa; phylum Chordata; class Actinopteri; order Siluriformes; family Ictaluridae; genus Ictalurus; species Ictalurus punctatus. The sequence continues at coordinate 11,250,179 of NC_030444.2, forward strand.
ATGGAAGGACATTCAGAGCGTTTTCCACTACGGGGAAGTCTTCAGTGCAAAGGATTTCTCTGCAACATGACGAGAGAGACAGATAGAGAGAGAGAGAGAGACAGAGAGAGAGAGAGAGATAGAGAGGGATAGAGAGGGATAGAGAGGGATAGAGAGAGAGTGTGGGAGAGAGAGAGGGATAGAGAGAGAGTGTGGGAGAGAGAGAGGGAGAAAGAGGGATAGAGAGAGGGAGAGAGAGAGAGCGACAGAGAGAGGGATAGAGAGAGAGGGAGAGAGAGAGAGAGGGATAGATAGAGTGAGAGAGAGAGAAGAGAGAGAGAGAGAGAAGAGAGAGAGATAGAGGGAGAGAGGGATAGATAGAGGGAGGGAGAGAGAGGGGGAGAGACAGAGGGAGAGGGATAGATAGAGGCAGAGAGGGAGAGGGATAGATAGAGGGAGGGAGAGCGAGAGGGAGAGACAGAGGGAGAGAGAGGGAAGTGAGGGAGAGAGAGGGAAGTGAGGGAGAGAGAGGGAGAGGGATAGATAGAGGGAGAGAGGGAGAGGGAGAGACAGAGGGAGAGGGATAGATAGAGTGAGAGAGAGAGAAGAGAGAGAGAGAGGGATAGATAGAGGGAGGGAGGGAGAGAGAAGTGAGAGAGAGAGAGGCATAGATAGAGTGAGAGAGAGAAGTGAGAGAGAGAGAGAGGGATAGATAGAGGGAGGGAGATAGAGGGAGGGAGAGAGAGGGGGAGAGACAGAGGGGGAGGGAGGGAGGGAGAGGGAGAGACAGAGGGAGAGGGATAGATAGAGGGAGAGAGGGAGAGGGAGAGACAGAGGGAGAGGGATAGATAGAGGGAGGGAGGGAGAGGGGGAGAGACAGAGGGATAGATAGAGGGAGAGACAGAGGGAGAGGGATAGATAGAGGGAGGGAGAGAGAGAGAGAGAGAGAAGAAAGGCCTGTGCTATAACGTGAGTGATAAAAACCCGAAGTGTCGTTCTTTAAGGTTTGTATTTAAAGTGAACTCTACACGACAAAACAACACTTCATAGCCACGGATTAAGAATTCGTTCCCACCACATTATACATGGCCAGGTATTATTCATTCGTACCCCTGAACGCGTTTACCTAAAACGACGGAACGAACGAATAAAACGTGGCCATGAGACAGAGATATAGATATATATTCTTCTTTTAATGTGAGGGACTGCGTACTAATCGGTGTCATATAAGAGCAATAAAAGAGATTATAGGAAAATAATAATAATAATAATACACTTTGAAGTGGTAACAGTACGACCCACATCGTGTCTCCTAGGAGTATGTTTCCCCCTTACGTGACGCTTTTCTTATGAACGTCACTCTAGCGCCTGAATAAGATGCTTCGTGATGAACGATGGAGTAATTTAAAGGGTTAGCATGAGCACATCTAATCTTATGTTTAAATACATAAACAAAATGATATTATAATCTCAGCAGGATGGGCGTGGCAGTAGCTTCGACTTATACTGCGTATACGGGCTTTATCTCAGGAGTGAAAACACCGCCTACGCAGGCAGTCCCGGCGTGTCCGGTAGAACGAGATCTCACGTGAATATTAATTCTAATCCATTATCGCCACATGTAGCTAGCACGGATCAGAACTCGGGATAAAGGCCTGACTTCAAAACAGAAGTTTCGTAAGTGTCCGGTCTTCTTCTTGTGAAACGATGCAACGGTGTGTGCGCGCGCTCTATCGCACTAATATAACTCTTTCTCGCTCTCTCACTTGGTCTGTTTGTCTGCCGCGCGCTCTCTCTCTCTCGCTCTCTCTCGGTTTCTCACTTCCTCTTTGTTGGCAGAAAAGCAGAAGCGTGTACGTGTGTGAGACGTCATGACCGAATATGTCGCGAGATTATAGAGGGTGGGGAGAAACAGGGTTGCATCTTCGCCAGCACTCTTCCTGCTCTCCACACACACACACACACACAGTCACAGAGTCAGCACGTTGTGCACAGCATGCATTGCAGTGGCAAGTACAAAAGGGACCTGTGCGACCACACACACACACACACACACACACACACACACACACACACACAGGCGTCTTTCAGTATCTCCAGATAGCCATCACTATCCAAGTGGAATTTGGACTCTGAACACACACTGTGAAATGTGGTGTGTTGGGCAGAAGTAAAACGGCTCCTGTCTTCATTTTCTAATAAAGAACACACACAACGCTCGCTGCTCCGTCGCACCGCTTTTCTCAGAACTCCTGCCCAACCCCAACCCTGCAAATCTACTGCAGTAACCACAAGCAAGCCAAAAACCATACTAGAGAATTATACCACACACACACACACACACACACACACACAAAAAGTGGTGGTTTCCTCCAGCTCGTTCCTGTGACCTCCCCCACAGGACGTGACGCGATTCTGCCCTGCTCAAAAGTTCCTCAAAAGAGGACGGAAAATATCCCTCGTTCGGCTCTGCTAGAACCGGACACTCGCGGACACACACCGGAAGCACTTCCGATAAGAACACGCCTTAAATCCGGGGGTCAGTCCTGACAAAACTCACAAACATTTCAGTGTAAAGCAGCAGAAAACACGAACACAGGAAAATTACTGAAAGATTCCTTTTCCCCGCCTCGGTGCTGTCGAATGCTCGATTCTGATTGGTCTGAACGTATTGATTACCTTTCTAACGGCAGCTCTACACAAACGGTATCATGCAGCACGTACAGGATTTCGCAGAGTTTTTCTGATTGTTGCGGCCAAAAACGCTCGATTTTCCTGCGTTTTTTTGGTTTCTTCTTCTTCAAAATCTGCGACGCAACAAAATAAAACGAGGTTTTTGTGCCTTCTTCGTGTGGAAAACTACTCGAATCGGCGAAATCGCAACCGCACTCGATCGTCCTGCGCGCAATTTCTCGGCGATCGGCAAACGAGACCTTTTAGCCGTACGTTCGACGCACGCGAATCGAAGAGCGCTTCGTCTGAATCCGCGGTTCCGACGACGTTTCCGCGTCTCTGCGGAAAATCCGCGGGAGTTTCGGAAAAAACCTCAAGACTGCGGCGTTCCTTTGATTTGGCGTTCGTTTCTACGATCGTAAGATCATGAAATCCGGGAGGGACCGAATAGTTGATATGGTGGCTTTTTCTTTCCCGGGACGTTTAGCGTTTCCGGAAGGAAAATGCTAGCGAGAGCCAGATTGGAGTTTTCCGACTTGTAATTCCGAACGTGTAATTCTTTCGCAAGCTGTAAAGTGGAAGGCTGAAAAGGAATCCGTTGGTTTCGTGTTTGTTCCGCGACGTCAATTGTGACTACAAATGGATAAAATGTAAGACCGGTTATCATTTCATAAAGAAACAAATAAATAAACAGCAATCGTCGTCGTATAAGAGGACTAAAACACTCCACGACGTCATGTTTTTTTGGGGTTTTTTTTTTTCAATAATACATTTCATGGTGTTGTATGAAATTTAACGGGGTGTTTTTATGAAATAAACCAAACCAGAAAACAAAAACATATTTAAAATAAATATTAATAATAACCAATTAAAAGTCAATATAAAATCACAAACCAATTATTTCACAGCCAGCTGTGTATACCTGTGCTATTAGGACTTGGATTTTAAATGTAAATTTGGATTTTTATGGTTTAATTTAAAGATATATATCAGCTTTGGAAGTTCTTGATAATATAATATAATATAACATGCTACATATTTTCTTGTCTTCTTAACTTTAACTTTAAGGGAGGAAGAAGAAAAAAAAAGAAAAGAAAGAGGTTTCACTAATGATTATTGTTCTTGTTCTGAGAAACATCTACCGCAGTCATTTCCCCAAGGTTAACAGCATGAGTACTAAAACTCCTTTCATATTTCTCCGCGTTCACCGTGACAGGGCGCTCGCTAAGCTCCACTGAAACCCTCTTGACATACTGGTGCCTTTGTGAAGCGAAAACCTCACGTTTTCTCGGGTTTATTTGAGCCAAAAACGGTTTCTTAGCTGCGACACACCCTACAGAACCATTCCTTCCCACAGTCCAAGGGCTGGCTTTGGTGCCAGATGCTGAGCAAGTATTTGCCTGGCTTTATTTCGAGCCCTTAAGGAAATGATGACCTTCGAGTATTGTTCATCACATACAGACAGAGTTCTGGCTCCACTGCAACACGTACTGTCTCCGATTGCTTTCTCTTGAAATATCCAATCTACAACCAAAAAAGTCGGGACGATGTGCGAGATCTCAATAAGCGAATCACATAGACCCGTATGTTAATCCCGATAGAACATAGAAAACATAGCGATTGTTTAAACTGGGGAAATGTATCATTTGAAGGAAAAAAAATAAGGTCATTTTGAGTTTGATGGCTGCAACATGTTTCAAAAAAGTTGGGACGGGGGGTTGGCAACAAAAGCCTAGGAAAGTAAGTAATGTCATGACTGGTACATTTGCATCATCTAAACTACGGTTAATAAGTAGATTTTTGGAGAAATGCCCATAATTACTGGCAAACTAATTTAGAGCAACTATACGTCAGTGTGATTAACCAATCTCCAATCACCGACGGTCTCAAACGCTCTCAAAATTCAGGGTCTTGCCGGCATTTCAAGCCCTGATTTCTTCTAAGTACGATCAGCCTAATTAAAAATACGGCCCATTGGTTGTCTCGGTTGGCACGTTTGCCTCGAATCTCCGGGGTTGGGGGTTCGAGTCCCGCTTCTGCCCCGTGTGTACGCCGTTTGCATGTTCTCCCCATGTTTTGAGGGTTTTCTCTGGGTTCCCCTCTGGTCTCCTCCGCCAGTCCAAAGACATGCTTTGTAAAGCTTTGTAAAGTGTGATGGTGCCATGAGATCGACTCCCACAACATTCAATGTGAACTGTGAACTGTATATATCCAAAATATACATACTTTCTATACTGATAACTATATAAGCGACCAGTTCGGGGGAGGGGGAAAAAAAAAAGAAAAAAAAAAACACTTTACTCATAAGCAAACTGACTGAAAAACTTGCAGTGTGAAGTGAAGTATAATGTGTTTCATACCTTACAGCAACCACTTGATAATGAAATTCGTTGCCAGTTATTTTCATTATCGAATTGACAACACACACACACACACACACACACACACACACGCACACACACATTGTGCAGAGTCAGCATGTCTGCCTGTAATTCGTGTGGCAGAAAGCAGGGGCACTGAGAGTTCACACACTTCCAATAGCTTTAAAGCTTCACTGAGAACACAACAACAACGACAACAACGACAACGAATAATAAAGAAGATTAAGAGTGATTCAGAGTGATTCTGTAAGGAGCATAAATGCCAGCTCCTCAGCTTAAAAAAAAAAACGTAGTGACTATAACCAAAAAACCACAAGACGGGTCATCAGACCGACTCTAGTGAGCCGTAACCACCAATTTAGTCCCACATTCACCCAAGAGCTACGCTGCTTTCAGACCGGTGTTCTCCTAAACGCTATCTGTTAGGCCCTGAGCCAGGAAGCTGTTTTTTTTTTGTTTTTTTTAATATGGTGGCGCAGGAAAAACGAAACAAAGGAGAGAAATGAGGGCGCGCTAGACACCGCGCTGAACGAACACTGGCGCTAGGAGAGACAGTAACCATGACAACGGGCTGTGTTTGTTGTTTGTTGACGGTTTGGGAGGCGGAGATGTTGGTAAGCTGAACGGCACAGGCTGAACTCGGTCACACCACACACCCACGGGGAGACACAGTGACAGACTGTGACTGATATTACTGAAACATTCCTTTGAGGAAACGTTTAACATTTGTGGTTGAGCTTAAATTTCTGTTTTAATTACAGGCCTCGGAGGCGGACCTCTGTGAATGTCAGTCTCTGTGAAAAAATTAGGAGGCGTGGCCTCTGTGCCTGTCAGTCCTTGTGGAAAGTAGTAAGAGTGGCCTTCGTCTCTGCGAAGAAGTTTTGGAGGTGTGGCCTCTGTGCCACTCAGTGCTTGTAAGGAGGTGAAGGAGGCGTGGCCTGTGTGCCTGTCAGTCATTTGTTGAAAGTAGGAGGAGTGGCCTTCGTCTCTGCGAAGAAATTTTGGAGGTGTGGCCTCTGTGCCACTCAGTGCTTGTAAGGAGGTGAAGGAGGCGTGGCCTCTGTGCCTGTCAGTCTATGTGAAAAGTAGGAAGAGTTGCCTTTGTTCATGTCAGTCTCTGTGAAGAAATTAGGGTGTGGTCTTTGTGCCTGTGAAGGAGGTATGACCTTTGCGTCTGTCAGTCCAGGTGGAGGTGTGTCCTCTATGCCTGTCAATCCCAGTGAAGAAAACATGTAAAGAAAGCAGTCAGTCCCAGTAAAGGAGGCGTGGCCTCTTTGCCGGTCAGTGCCTATGAAGGAGGTGAAGGAAGCGTGGCCTTGGTGCCCGTCAGTCTCAGTGAAGCAGGCATGGCCTAGGACTCATCTGTCCTAGTGAAGGATGTCTAACCTATGTGCCTGTCGGTCCCAGGAAAGGGGGTGTGGCTCATGTGCCTGTTAGACACCTACCGTGTCAGTCAGTCCCACTAAGAGGTGTGGCCTCAGACACTTAAAAAAAAATAAATAAACAAAAACAACCAGACTGAACTGTACTGTATTATATCACAGCTTTAAACACCCTCATAAAACTCTTTCCCTTGTGTCTCATTTCTCGACCCTCCATTCTCTCATTCTCCTTGCTCCATCCTTCCTCCCTTCACTATTGTACTGCTCTTCTTCCATTCTCTGCCTGCATTCTCTCTTCCTCCCTCTTTCCCCATAACCTTTCTACATTCTCTCCGTGTGTGATTATCCTCTCTTTGTGCACAAGTGTATGTGTGTGTGTGTGTGTGTGTATATGAGTGTGAGGTTGCCAGACAGCGTCCGTGTCAGTGCGCTGCGACCCAGAGAGACAAAGCCCTCCTTCTTCCAGGGGAAAACCCCCACCCTGCAGGAATTCTGCTCCCGCCCACGGCCCAGAGAGAGAGAGAGAGAGAGAGAGAGAGAGAGAGAGAGAGAGAGAGAGACGGACGAAAGAAAAGTAGACAGGTCACGATAATAATAACCTTCAGAATATCCCACCTCATTACGCCATGCGTCCACTGAAATGACTTAATGATTTAAAGTACATTATACCACAAGTGCTGTGAGATTCTCGAATCTGATTGGTCAGCAAGGTTTGCATTAATGTGCTTGTATGGTTTCTATACAGTATGGTTTCTACACTAACAACCTCATTTTCAAGGACTAGTCTAACCATAAAGGGATACAAAACCATAAAAACCATAAACTGCACAAGGGAAAAAGTGAATAACATTTAATAATGTGAAATATTTATATAGTTATGCTATAGGAATTATGGAAGCTATGCTATTAGCTAACCAATAGCTAGCAACTTGCTTTTTGCCAAGTATGACATAACACTGGTCTTGGTTGTCGTAAAGTTCTCCATTAAAAAAAAACAACAAAAAGTTTAGCAGCTAACACTGATCTACTGACCTTAACCCTAGCTACTTTCATAAGACGTCTAAAAAAAATATTCCCTGGCACTGTAAACGGT